>NC_136513.1:47472803-47612803 GCF_053919585.1 Euprymna scolopes
GGATACAGTGTGTATGTACATAAAATATTATGTATTTATTTATCAAGGTCACTTGAAGATAACAGTCAATGAATGTCAGAAGGTCACGTGATTCAACAATATCGTAATGATCGGTAAGGGTAGCTGCGCGTGTGATTGTGAGGCACGGGTTGCGCAATCTCTAACCGCACCTCTCCTGAATCGGCGCTGCTTGACTCCAGTGGTAAGGAGAAATCTAGAACGATTGGAAACAATGCCGGGATAAGCGGAGAACACATTGCCTGAAATGCTCCTACTGAGGAATGGCAGTAAGATTGTTTAGACATTTTATATAAGTTGGAGTATACTGGCTTTCCAAAATCAAACCTAACCTTGTGCTTAATCTCCTAGAGAGGAGTTAACTAAGTGCACTCATCGGCAAGTTAATTAAAAAAAAAACTTCCATGCGAAAAAGATACCAGTAAGTGAAGATAACTTATTCTTGACTCAGTATATTAAGAATTATATCCCTTGAATTAGTTTCAAGTTATCTCCCCTGAACTGTATTCGCAAGAATAAGAAATGAATTTTTAGTTTATTGAAATGCTAAAAAGATTTGCACACGAGTAGTACGAGATTAGAAATCGAGGTGCTGTACCATTCATTGCTATGAGCTCGTCTTTAATAAATGGAACAAATGCATCAAATCTGTTGCTAAGATCGCTGGAATAATGGTTAGATCACTCTATTGCTCCAGTATCTTGCTACCGATGCACTCCTCTATCTATATAAGAGCCAGGTACGCCCTAAAATGAAGTACTGTTGTCACATCTAGGCAAGAGCTGCTTGGTGCACTCTATCCAGTCTTAATAAAGTTCAAAATGGCTTCGAAACGTAGTAGGTGATGCCCATTTCTCTTCTCTGCAACCTCTTTCCCACCGAAGAGACATTGCAAGCCTGTCTCTGCTCTATCGTTATTTTCATGGCAAGTGCTCGACTGACTTCCAATCTATGGCCCCCCCCCTCTGCCAAACTTTCATAAAAAACTCGACTAGCTACAACCACTATCAACAAGTTCCCTTACTCTCTGTGTCTAAATCTAAACACAAATTCCATGAACAAAGTTTCTTTCCTGAAACTGCCCACATGTGGAACTCTGTTCCCCTTGCCTGCTTCCTGGTAGAATACAAGATAGTAACCTTCAAATCCAATGCAAACAAATTCTTGTTGAGCCGGCCCCATAAATAATCAAATTCTACCCAATTTACACCATTAACAATTACTACACTACCACCTTACATTCATTAACCCTTATCCTCGAGTGACTTTCGGGCCTTGATAAGTGGTGACTCACAAGTAGAAAAAAAAAAAAAAAAGAAGAAACTTTCTTTGTTTCATTTTCTCTCAGTCAAAGTTCTCAGGAATCAAGAGGCTTCTCCCTGGGGCTAACACTTGAACTCTATATGAGATACGTAAATAATTAAATGTTCTATTAAAGTTCTTCATCTTAGCAAACACTTAGCAAAGAAGTTGAGAACATAATTTTCCTCTTCCCAATTGACCGTTTAAATATGTTATAGTATAACTTTCTATTTAGTCTCTTGCTCTTCCTGGATTCAAGGACAAGAATTCATCTAGTCTAGGCCATAGTTAAGAACCTCCTACTCGAAATTGACAGTTGATATACAAGCTTTCAGACGTTGTCTCTTTACCTTGTTGTCTCTTCTACGTATCTCTAATTTCTTTTATTCTGTGCATCTGATGAAATAAAAAAGTTTTACATTTTATTGGATAACTCACATCTATATCAGTAGTTCCTAACCCCCCCTTTTTTTAGCCTGTGACCCCCCCCCCTTATGTATTGGAATGCCCCCCCCCCTCCCCATTTAAAAGAAAAATGTTTTGACTTTTTTATTTCATTTTATTTCAAAGTCCTCAAATCAAGAAGCCCTCTTCTTAGAACTAACACGTGATCTTTATTTCAATATTCCATTAAAGTTCTTCTTTACCGTCCAAATACAGAGTTAGTAAAGACGTTGAGAACATAATTTTCCTCTCCTCAATTGACCGTTTAAATATGTTATATTATACCTTTCCATTTAGTCTCTTGGTCTTTCTGGATTCCAGGACAAGAATTCATCTAGTCTGGTGGAGTATCCAGCTTCGTGTTGCTACTTGAGGTAACACATTTGGAGAGGGTGCACCATTTTTTGTAAAAGCCAGTGTGGATTAGCCATACCAAAGAGATCATATTTGAGCTTTTTAATTTATTGAACTTCTGCATGTCAGTACAGTTGAGGAAGCAGGAAACTGGAAGAGAATTCCAAAGTCCTGCCGTTCTGGGGAAGAAGCTATTAGAGTAAAAGGCTTTTTTACATCTAGGGATCTCAACTGTGCAGGGATGGGACTTCGCTGCTTGTCGGGTTTGTCGGAGGTATTTTCGTTGAGGGGGTACAAGTGCTTGTAGTTCGTCAGAGCATTCACCATTAAAATACTTGTAAAACGGGCAGAGGGATGCAACATTTCGTCGGTGGGATAGGGGCTGAAGTTTAGGTAACAATTCAGAACCTATTAGGTTCGCGGCTCTCTTTTGGACCCTGTCAAAGAGTGAGAGACTAGTAGCAGATGCACGAGCCAAATGTGACAGCAGCACTCCATACATGGGCGAATGGTGGCTTTGTAGAGATACAGGATACTTTCGGCCGTAATTAACTTTCTAGCACGAGAGAGAAACCAACCTTCTTTGCAGCAGCCTTAGCAATGATTTTTTTTTTTTTTTTTTTTACATGGAGGTCACCACTTATCAAGGCCCGAAGGCCACTCAGGGATAAGGGTTATTGTGTGTACAGTAATCAATGAGATAGTATTGTAGTAATCATTAGTATTGGGGGTTTTGATAGAGTATCTTACTTAAGGGGGCGGTTTATCAGGAGTTTGTTTATGTTGGACTTGAAGACGTCCAAGTTGTAGTCAGGTGTGAAACAGGCAAGCGGCAGAGAGTTCCACTGGCGCGCAGTTCTAAGAAAGAAGCTTTGCTCATGGAATTTACGTTTGGATTTAGGCACAGATAAAGAGTGGGGAAAATTATTGACAGTAGTTTCAGCCAGACGGGTGTTTCTCATGAAAGATTGGAGAGGGGGGACGAAGGATTGGAGCTCAGACGAGCACCTGCCATGGAAATAATGATAAAACAAAGACAGGCTCGCAACATCTCTTCTGTGGGAGAGAAGTTGCAGGGAAGAGAAAAGGGCATCCCCACTAAACCACGAAGTCTATTTTGTACTCTGTCAATGTATCTATTCCAACTCAGGTTTCCTGTGAACGTTAAGCCAAGGAGTTTGAATGAAGTGTTCTTAGGTAAAGTATCGCTAGCCATAGCTATTTGTGATTGGTAAGGTATCATGTAATTATTAAAGGAAACTAGCTTTGTTTTGGCATCGTTGAACGTTACCATCCATTTATGACTCCATTCCACTACAGACTGAAGAATATTTTGTGATTTTTAATATTTGGTTATCGTCCTTTACTCATTATCTTTAGCTTTTAGTTTTGATCTCAGCTCGAGTATTTTTTTTTGACTTACAAGAAGCGAACTGTTTAGAAAAAACAATACTCGCAAGCACGTCTCAAGTTTATTTCCGTTATTTTTTTTTTATTTTACTTTATTTTGTTTAAAGAATGCCCAGAGTCTGCCAGCGGCCACCTGGATTGTAACAAGGGGTCACCACACTCTTCAGCACATCCAGGCACACTTTGGTGTTGATTTTCAAGCCGACTTCGAAGATGTGAGGTGGCATGATGTGACCATCACTTAAAATCGCACCAAAGACCACAACTGTGACCAGAAACTTTGTTTTAATCACCCTGATCACGTCCCTGTTATTTGTGACAATCCAGCGATGCATTTTGAGGGTGCTGGCAATGGTCCTGTTGTCATAACTTGGATCAGTAGAGAGCATGAGTTGTACAGTGGCGCATCTCTGATCTCGCTCACTGAACATTGTGTCACTTTCAGACTGGCCAACTAGTTGGTCCGCAACAAAAAAAGAAAACAGGTTTTTATCATATGGAAATGGAATCATGTCGTCTTTTCTATTGCGACAATTTTATCGCTCCACTTTGTGAACCAACAACACAACCATAAAATCATTCATAATGTATCTATACAGAATTTTTGGCAATTCAGAATTATAGGTTACCCAGACCTGTGTCAGTTGAAAATCACTTACTGATGTACAAATGTTACAAAACCAGAATTCCTGTTAAATTTTAAATTTACTGGCAGCCATGTTTAACTGTAAATATTTAATAAAGTATGAGGTGCTTCCAATAATTTTCCAAACTTTTTTTGCACAGGCATTTAAAATTGTCGTAGACATTTGAAAATTCAGTATGTTATTGCTATACATCTTATGAGATGGCTGATCAATTTTTATGATTTCAGGTTCAAATGAACAGTTACAGCAGGAATTGGAATACACTCTACTAAAGCTTTATTGTCACAGCTGAATTTTGAAAATGCAATCTGGACGTGAGGACACTTTAGAAGAACGATATGCAATAAAATCCTATTTTAAACTTGGGAAAAAATGTTACAAAAATGTATAGAATGTTTCAGACTGTTTTTAGACCATCTTGCACGAATTGAGCATTAGTTTGTGAGTGGCATAAGAGATTCAAGGAAGGCAGGGAGTCTGTGAGGGATGATGAGAAGGAAGTGTAGGAGGAGTAAAGAATTCAGAGCATCAGAGTTGATTGGTCAAATAAAGAATTTCATAGATAAGAACCGTTGTGTGTCTATAGAGACAATAATTGCACAGTTTGATGTCAGTGTGGGAACTGTACACACAATTATTCATGAGGGACTGAAGATGGGGAAGATTTGCACAAAGTTTGTCCCAGGAGTTCTCTGCCCTTGTCACAGACTAGTTGACCAATATGGGCATCAGGACAGTTCCCCACCCTCCCTATAGTTCAGACCTTGCTCCCTGTGACTTTTGCTTATTCCCTAAGCTCAAGGAAAACCTTAGAAGCTTTTGTTATGAAACAATTGAGGAGATGAAAGAAGCTGTGATAGGGGCCATTAACATGCTGTAACGCATTGGTACCGTTTTTTTTTGTTTTGTTTTTTAACACAGTGATCACCACTTATCAAGGCCCGGAAGCCACTCAGGGATAAGGGTTATTGCAAGTACATTACGTTAGTGTGGAGATTTGATGAAGTGTTTACTTAAGGGGGCGGTTCATTAGGAATTTTTTAACGTTGGACTTGAAGACATCCAAGTTGTAGTCCGGTGGGAAGCAGGCAGACGGAACGGAGTTCCACAGGCGTGCAGTTCTAAGAAAGAAGCTGTGTTCATGGAATCTGCGTTTTGATTTAGGCACAGATATAGAGTGGGGGAAATTTTTCACTGGATTCAGCTAGACGGGTGTTTTTCGTGAAAGATTGGCGAGGGGGGGACCAGAGATTGGAGTTCAGACGAGCATCTGTCATGGAAATAACGATAAAACAAGGATAGGCTCGCAACGTCTCTTCTGTGGGAGAGAGGTTGCAGGGTAGAGAAAAGGGCATCTCCCACTAAGCCATGAAGTCTATTTTGTACTCTGTCAAGGCAGGATAGGCTGTTTTTAGCAGCTCCTGCCCAGATATGGCAACAGTATTCCATCCTTGGACGTACTTGGCTTTTATATAGATAGAGAATTGCATCAGTAGTGAGATATCTTCTGGAGCGGTAGAAGGATCCCACCATCTTTCCAGCAACCTTGGCAACAGACTTGACTGGAAGGCTCCCAGAAATAGTTGGAATGGTACAAGTGCATTGCAGCTGGAGGAGATTACTTTGAAGGGAACTAAAGTTTCATGTGTGTTCTATTAATAAAAGTACCTATACGAAAAATCTGGAAACTTATTGAAGTAATATACTCTTATACGTAATATACTTTTATATGTAATCTACTTTTATAATACTAAAACAGATTTAAAACATTGGGAAAAAAAAATTGCATTCTATTTTTTAAAATAAAAAAAAATTATTACTTATTTTTGTAAATTATTCGTAAAAAAATAAAATTGTGTACAAAAGTTTTACATTTTCTTTTTTTTTTTTTTGTGATTTGTTTTACAATAAAACCGGAAGTCTAGTTTGGTAAACTGACCAATTTTTTTCTTCACATGGAGGTTTTCATCTGACACCGATACAGCTGGATTTGAAGTCACGCATACTTCTGAGCCACCAAATTTTCTTCTCATATTCTGTTCTCACCATGATCTTTAACGCAGAGGTGCTCAATCAGGAATAAATTTATCCCTAAGGGATAAAAAAAAAAGCTGGAGGTAAATAATTGAAATACATGATAATTTAAAAATATTTCTTTTCAGATTGTATCATATTAAAGAAAAGTACATACCTGAATTCCTATGTCCAAGATGGCTTTGATTTCATTGTTGTGTTGTATATAATACTAGTTTTTATACAAAACTTAAAGTCCTAAACAACAAAAATGTTCTTTTTGACCTTGTTTTTCTGTCATTTTATGAAAACTATGAATTTTTTTGTATGGGAGTAGGGGGTAAGTGGAGAAGTATATAAAGATGAGAGGTCAATGATGCTGGAGGAAAGGTTGAGAATGACTCCATCCATCCATAGCCTTGAAACCCTGGAGGGGCATAGGCCATCTACAACTTTGTAGATGCTTTTGTAGCGACTGAGTTCTTTTTACAGGGTGAAGGTGCTGGCCCAACGCCCAACCTTCCGAGAAGGTACATACAACGCCTAGCCTTCTCAAATGGTCACCCATCTAGTACTGGC
Source organism: Euprymna scolopes (assembly GCF_053919585.1). Classification (NCBI taxonomy): domain Eukaryota; kingdom Metazoa; phylum Mollusca; class Cephalopoda; order Sepiida; family Sepiolidae; genus Euprymna; species Euprymna scolopes. The sequence continues at coordinate 47,479,571 of NC_136513.1, forward strand.
CAGGTTCAATGTTGCTTAACTTCGGTGATCTGGTGAGAACCAGTGTGTCAACGTGATTGTGCCGTACTTTGAGAATGACTGGCTTAAGTAATTCATAGTTTTATTAATTTTTATTTTATCAATTATTAATTTTAATTGATTAAAACAATTAAAATTTATTACTTTTTCAAATATAACTCAATCCCAATACAAAAAAATATTTTAGCATGTATTTTGTGTGATTAAAAAGCCGTAGGGGAAATAAACATTGATTAACTCAGCTTAAAAATATATAAAATAAAAAATAATATTTTTTCAAATATTATCTTAAAACTAAGGAATATTTTAGGATGTATTTTGTGTGATTAAAATACATATGAAAAAAGCCTTAGAGCAGAGGTTCTCAACCAGGGGTAAATTTATCACTAGAGCAGTGAAAAAATTATAGTCGAGGGTAAATAATTGAAGTAACTCATAAATTTTAAAATAATTATTTATTTTCAGATTGTGTCATGTCTAAGAAACGTAATACAAATTCATAATTTTTGATTTAGAAAAAAAGTTTTGATTTTAATTTTTATCATATGAATGCATAAAACTATTTTTATACAAAACAAAGTTTTTAAACAATAAAAACGTTCTTTTTTTTATCTTGTTTTTCTGTTGCTTTACAACGGATTTGAACTTTTTTGCATGGGAGTAGGGGGGGGTAAATGGAGAATACATTCAGTCAAGAGGTCAAAGATGGAGGAAAGGTTGAGAATGACTGATCTAGAATATGTAGCACTTATGAAATTGAGGACTCCTCCCCACACTCCAGAGCACTACCACAACGACTCCTTGCCCCCGAGAAGATAGTTTTCGCACTTTAGATTAAGCATTGTTTATTTTATCTTTTCAAGAAAAAAAATTGTATAATTGCCAAAATATGTTATGTGATTTTCATTATAACAATTTCCGGGGAAATTTTATAATGTAATAATATTTTATTTCCCTTGTATGTATGAACAATTTTTTTTTATAACCTTGGAAAAAAAAAAAAAGAAAAGAAAAAAAAGGAAAGGAAACTGAAAAAAATTGAGATCCCGAATCACTAAAATAATTTAATTTTAAAAATGGTATGATTTCTACTAACGATTATTATCATTTTCTTTCTTTATTATTTATGGGTGGACATAACGGTGAAAAAAATTAAAAAAGGAAGTTTATAAGTTTCATTAGTAAATAATTCTTTTCTTTCAAATTTAAATTCTATTTAATCATTAATAAAAGTATTGTTTTAAATAATAAAAACGTTCTTTTTGATCCTCTTGTTTTTCCGTTGCTTTATTATCGATATGAATTTTTTTGTATGGGAGTGTGGGGGGGGGGAGAGATGGAGAAATAAAAATTTAGGTAAAAATGGCACCGGAAAAAATGACACAAGTAAATAAATAGGTAAAAGTGACACTTTTTTTCAGGCGCTGCTCTTTTAGAGGCAGATTATCTGAAGGAGAAAAGTTCCATTTATATTTTTACAAAAAAGAAAAAAAAGTTTTGCAGTAAATAATTTAGGACATTAAAATAATCAGTTGAACAATGAAATAATTTTAAGTAAAAATTAAAGACCTTTTCTCCATAAGAAAATGAAAAATACATGAATACTATACCTGAACAATACTATCTTAACCTAAAAATGAAACAATGTTAAATAAAAAAATAATTAAACTTGTTAATTAACGTACACAAAACCGATAATAAACTAGTTCAACAATTTCTATGACTAATTTCATTCAGTACTTTAAAAAAATTTTAATTAAGTACATTTACACATAAAAATGATAATAAAAACTATTGTTTTTCAATTTTATATAGTTTCTTGTAAATAAAATAATTTTTTATTAAATAACAAAAATTTTTTTTTATAAAAAAATGGTTTGTTTTTAAGTACGTATACATTTGTCATTGGCTAATCGAAAACAACTTGTTCATTGCTGGCTATTCGAAAGACCAACAACTTTTTAATTGGCTGATTGAATTTCATATTTTGTCTATCGGCTACATAACTACCGTCCCAAATTATTTATTTCAAAACTTTTTTTTTTTGTCTTAGCCTATGGGAGTTATCTCCCTTAGATAATCTAAAAACTAAATCTAAAACAGCGCATCGACAATGGAAAATTGGGATCGTTAAAGAAGTGTAAATAAAGCTCGCATTCCTTTAGCTAAGCCCCACCCCCCTTGCAAAAAAAAAAAAATTAATCATATATTATAATAGGCATTTATACTGGTAGGGGTAGGGAAGGGGAGAAGCCTAAGTTTCAACATTAACAAAAATGAAAATGCTTTCTGCTAGTTTGACCGATTCTTTTAGGAGCCAGTGTGAAAAGTCTTTAGGGAGGTAGAAACAAGGAATCTAAAATTTAATTGCTTGTAAATCCACTCACTTTCTCTATTTGTTTAACTATTCATCATAATTTATAACCCTGGAAAAGCCAGGCGTTTTCCTGCTTTCCAGCTGTCTATAATATGGTTGTCTTCAAGTCCAACGTGAACAACCAATAAAAAGATAAAAAAAACAACAACTAATAAAGATGAGACTAATTGACCGAAATAAAAATAAATTAATATATAATGCTCATCTCAAAAAATGAATTCCAATTAAGGAATAATATATATATATATGTATATATATATATATATATATATATATATATATACCAATCGGTACGGACCCGACTATGGAAAATCAGATAATAAATAAACGTGGATTTATAAGATCAAAGAATCCAACCTTGATCGCCCTTCGGGGCCCGTGGCGCAATTGATAGAGACGTTGAATCTCCACGGTTCCAGATGAGAATTGTCTGAAGATAGCGGTTTCAATCCTACCCAAAAGCGTGCCAGAGGTTAATTGGTCAAAATGTGGTGAGACGACAACAACTACGGATGGCAGTGATGGCTGAGAATGCAGTTAGGAGATTCGAAGTTCCTATCTGTCGAGGTTACCACCTGACGAAGGCCAGAGGAATAGTTGGCCGAAACGTTGTGAATAAACAAACCAATAAAAAAAAAAAAAAAAAAGTGAATAAACAAACCAATAAAAAGATCAAAAAACAACAACTAATAAAGATAAGACTAATAGTCCGAAATAAAAATAAATTAATATATAATGCTCATCTCAAAAAATGAATTCCAATTAAGGAATAATATATGTCTGGAGAATAGCTTCTACTCTTTGTATCCTTCTGCCGAAATATCTGGTGGAGAGCGTATCACGTACTTCTTTTTTGGGGCGATTACATTTACATGATTTTATCCATTCTTTTATTTTTTAAATTGTTGTGGGGTATCGACGTTGCCCACTATGAAAATGATCAATATCCTTAGTATAGCAGGTGTGTTCCAAACGGAACTTCATGCCGACCCAGGCAACACCAGGTATCCATGCTAGTTATTAAATAAAACACTATAATTATTTTTTCGGTGCTTCTACAGAATTTGAACCTAGTTTTCCACACTAAAGGTAAGGGGGCTTAGCCCTATTTTAAACCAGCGGAATGGGAGCTTAGCTTTTTGAACGACACCCATTTTCTGTTGTCAAAGTGCCATTTATTCACTTTTGCCATTTGTACATAGCTGAGGGATGAGGTTAATGATGGGGGAAGGGTTGAGAATAGCCGCTTTAATGCTTTACCAAGCACTAAATGTACTAATTACACACGAGGTTGTTCGATGTCAATATAGATTTAAACAACATGATAAATAATTATTTTCGACTGCATCACAAAAGTATTAATGGCAATAATAAAAATAAAAAACAACAAAAAATATTCTTTTAAAAATTTTATGAACATTTCTAAAAAAAAAGAATGATAAATATAAAAACAAATTAGAAAATTTTTTATACAAATTTTGGCACTTTTTTTTGGCAGTGTTTAAAATTTGCTGATAAAAATCAACAAAAATAATGAAAGTTTAGCAATTCATTTTCTTTTTCAGTCAATATTATAAACAAATAAATAATCAAAATAAACACTTTTTTTTTTTCATCGGAATTTCTTTTTTTCTTCATTTAAAATGTTATATTAAAAAATATAAAAGTATTTATTATAAACAAAACGAAAAAGTAGTAAAAAATCAAAAAACAAATCAATAAAAAACTGTTACTAAAGGCATACGTTACTCTTCTACCTACCTGAATAAGTTGTTTGATGTTTTAACTTATTTTGGTACTAGTGCATGAGCTGGCCTGGGCGTGGCTTATCACTCGCTCGGATTTCTCCGTAAAATGACGTCACATGCTGCCATCTGACAGAGAAAATGGACGAGGGGTGGGGGGCTTACAGAGAGAGAAAACGCGAAAAAATAAATAGCAGCGCCAAATACAAGTTTCCAGAATATTTCAACACGAAATTGCTTGAAAAGTTAATTCTAGCATTTTCTTTAATTACTATAAAATTAATATAGTGGTAAAATTATTTAAAAAAAAAAAAAAAAGAAAACAGAAGCCAAACCATTTCCAAAAAGGTCAAATTCACGAAATTAGCCATTAAAAGAATAATAAATGGTAACAATAACATTATGAATAAAAGTTACTTTCCAACTTATCTGCATCATTCGTTGGTATTTTTAAGTAGTTTTAAGTGCTTTTTATTTCATATCGAATGTTAGAGCGGAAATGCCAAGTTCTAAAATGCCGTAAAACATACCCTATTTTTTTGTTTGTTTTTTAAAATAATTACTACTTTTTTAAATAGAAAAATGAATGGTGCAGGTAAGTTGCAAAGTAATTTTTATTGTCAAATAATAACAGAAAAACTTACCGTAATTATTTTTCACATGCATGGGAGTCAAATAGAAGAAAACTTGTCGTAATGTTTCCAAGGAAAAAAGCTAAACAAAAAAAAAAAAAAAATGGACGACTCTAGCAGCAGCAGAAGCGCCAAATACAAGTTTCCAGTGCTTGAAAAATGAATTGACGAATAACACCGACCACTCTAATTTTTTTTTTTTTTTTTTTTATAGGTAATTGAGGTCGCTGACAACGAATCTGATAGTCAAACTTGGGGCAAATTTACCGTTTGCATGGTATTTACCCCTGAACCCACGAACTACTTTTGACCATTTTGCAGCTTCCGTTTATGCTACGCGCATACAGGGGGGGGGGGTATGCGCGTAGCATAAACGGAAGCTGCAAAATGGTCAAAAGTAGTTCGTGGGTTCAGGGGTAAATACCATGCAAACGGTAAATTTGCCCCAAGTTTGACTATCAGATTCGTTGTCAGCGACCTCAATTACCTATAAAAAAAAAAAAAAAAAAATTAGAGTGGTCGGTGTTATTCGTCAATTCATTTTTCAAGCACTGGAAACTTGTATTTGGCGCTTCTGCTGCTGCTAGAGTCGTCCATTTTTTTTTTTGTTTGTTTAGCTTTTTTCTTTGGAAACATTACGACAAGTTTTCTTCTATTTGACTCCCATGCATGTGAAAAATAATTACGGTAAGTTTTTCTGTTATTATTTGACAATAAAAATTACTTTGCAACTTACCTGCACCATTCATTTTTCTATTTAAAAAAGTAGTAATTATTTAAAAAAACAAAAAAATAATAGGGTATGTTTTACGGCATTTTAGAACTTGGCATTTCCGCTCTAACATTCGATATGAAATAAAAAGCACTTAAAACTACTTAAAAATACCAACGAATGATGCAGATAAGTTGGAAAGTAACTTTTATTCATAATGTTATTGTTACCATTTATTATTCTTTTAATGGCTAATTTCGTGAATTTGACCTTTTTGGAAATGGTTTGGCTTCTGTTTTCTTTTTTTTTTTTTTTTTAATAATTTTACCACTATATTAATTTTATAGTAATTAAAGAAAATGCTAGAATTAACTTTTCAAGCAATTTCGTATTGAAATATTCTGGAAACTTGTATTTGGCGCTGCTAGCCCCCCCTGTCGGCCATTTATTTTTTCGCGTTTTCTCTCTCTGTAAGCCCCCCACCCCTCGTCCATTTTCTCTGTCAGATGGCAGCATGTGACGTCATTTTACGGAGAAATCCGAGCGAGTGATAAGCCACGCCCAGGCCAGCTCATGCACTAGTACCCTTATTTTAAAGTGTTTATTTACTTTGGAACACAAGTAATCCTTAGTTTTCAGTTAGAACAAAAAAAAAAAAAAAAAAAAATGGCTGACATTAAGCACTTAAGCAGTCATTTGGCGAGCTCCGATTATGGCTCAAAAACCGAAAATTAAACAAAATATAGGTGACATTTAGTGGGTGAATTTCGACCAGTATTTTGTTAATTTTCGAGTCTCCCGAAATGACTGTCTAATGTTATTTATTCTAAAAACACTCGGTAATATGTGTTTCAAAGTAAATAAACACTTTAAAATAAGTTGAGACATCCCTTAACTAATCAAATTCTACCCAATTTCCACCATTGACGATTACTTCACTGTTGTCTCAGTGATCACCGTACATTCATCAACCCTTATCCCCGAGTTGCCTTCTGGCCTTCATAATTGGATATTCCCTTGTTAAAAAAAAAAAAATTAAAGCACAAACGAGGTAGAAAAGTAACGCATCTTGCCTTTGGTAACATTTATTTGCTATATATTTGTTTTTGCTTTTTTATCACTTTTTTGTTTCGTGGTCTATACTGCAAAATGACTAAATATCAAAATTATCTCGTTTGTCTTGTGTTATCTTGTGTTTGTGCCCTTAAAATTCATTCAATATGTATGTATATAAAAATATCACGAAATGTTCTTATTTTGAAAATGCACATGTAAACTGTTTGCACATGAGAGATTATTCGAATTTCGGTTCGATTATGGGTTATCGTTACGATTACTGTTTCCAGTTCACTTCCGGTTGTTTACGGTATCTTTTGTTTATTAAATTGTTAGTTGAAAGTACATGTTATTAAAAGCTTTTCTAAATAATAGCGTTATCATTTTTAAAAAAATCTCTAATATGGGGCGAGGGGAGGGGCAACCGGAAGTGAAGTGAAAGCAGTAATCGTAATGATAACACGATTATGAGTTTTGATGTGAGGGAATTGTGATAAGCATTGTAGGCGTTTGTATATTTTTACCCCAATATTAAAAAAACTGGCGCTTGTTAAGATAGTCAGCAAATCGAATTAAAAAACAAAAAATACCGTTTTAAGCTAAAACAATATTTCGTACTTAATTGTCATGTCGAAAATAGTAATATATCCCAAAATTACAAAAATCCATCGAGCAAAACATTTGATACCGTTTTTAGCAAAAAAAAAAAGTGTACAACAAATATTGCAGCTATGAACAAGTAATCTAAAATATTCGTTCCGAGTTATGTCCCCTGTGTGTAGACTCTTCACCCTAACATCTAAGAAATTTTTCTCGTAAAAAAAATACTTTTAACTATAAATAACATTCTACTCGATAAATTTTCGTAATTCTTTAATATTTTGCTATTTTCGACAAAACAATAAAGTACGTAATATTATTTTTGCTTCAAACGTTGGCTTTGTATTACTATATACAGATTCGAAAAATATATAACAAATAAATGGGTGCTAGTGCACTTAATGATCCGCGCTATTTTTTTACATCGTATTTCCAAGTTTAAAGTTTTATGTGTTTTTTTACTCAATTGTAAGTTTAACGTATAGAATAACACCCCCCCTCCCCATGTTATCAAAGGCAAGATAAGTTATTTTTCTACTTAACTGAACATGTTTTTATTTAATGTAATATGTTTATTCAGCTCGAAAAACAGTGTTTACCGATGTATTGGAAAATTAAAAATGACGCCCGATTCTCTTTTTGACACGGTAAGTTTGGGAAAAGGAGTTAAAAATAAAAAACTAGACAAAATACTGTTAGAAACTCGCTCAATGTATGTTATTCGGTGGTTTTAACAGTATTTTGCACATTTTTTTACTTTTAACTCCTTTCCCCAAACTTACCGTGTCAAAGAGAGAGTCGGGCGCCATCTTAAATTTTCCAATACATCGGTAAACACTATGTTTTTCGAGCCGAATAAACATGTTACTTTAGGTGTGTCAGAAACTTTGTGAAAAATATTGAATAATTCGACCCCCTGTCTTTCCAAGCTTATAACTACTCGAAAAATGTAATTCAAACCCTAATTATTTTCAATTAAAAGTGGCAAGGACCAAGGTTTCATTAAAAAAAATTTTTTTTAAATACAAACGTGGTTTAAAAAAAAAAAAAAAAAAGGTTTTAAACTTCGGACGTTGCAGGTAAATTTCCAAAAAACTGTTGTTTTTTTTTTTTATTTGAATATATTATTTATTGATCTTAAACTTCAATTTGTGATATATATAACTTTGGCACATAAATTATTTACTTTTTAATAGACATTTCAAAATAGGGGGGGCGTGAATAAAAAAAACGTTTGTCTAAAATATTATATTCGGTTTATTGAGCATAACATTTCACATTGACCCTGAAAATATCGTAAAAATTGAATCAATAGAAAAATTTGGATAGATTTTTAAAGTTTAAAAATTGAAAAATACTGAACTTGTAAAATTCAATTGATTTCATTATTATTTTTTTTTTTTAATTAAAAAAATATATTTCTATTACTTTTTATACAACTTTAATAGTTTATTTTGGAAGTATAATCCATATAGAAAATAAACAACCCACTTTTAAAAGAGAAATTATTAGTTTTTTATATTTTATTCGCAGTTTCGTGTTTAGGGGTGTCAAAAGTTCCTACAAAAATTCTGATAAATAAAAATTATCCAGTTAGGTAGAAAAGCAACTTATCTTGCCCTTGATAACATTTATTTGCTATATATTTGTTTTTAACCACTTTTTCGAATCTATGTGTACAGTAATACAAACCTTCAAACATATATAAAAAAAATCGGTCTGTCGACCATGTTAACACGCACCAAAACTTTACTTACAAACTTTATGTACATACTTTTGATGTTAAAAAAATACTATACCAAAATTTACGCAAATTCATTAGGTATTTTTCTTTTTACAAAATAAAATCAAATTTGATTGGTAAACGATTTGGAGCCGTGTTGGCTGTTAACCTTCATATAAGTAGAAAATGGCGGACGAGATATTTTGCCGTGAAAATGTGTTTTTCTTGTTAAAAAAAATAGATTATTTACGTCTTTTTTAAACCATAAGTATACAATAAAATGTTTTTCATTTTGTTTATTTTCTTTTTACGAACCATTTTTTATATTGGGGTAAAACTAAGTCTTTTTTTTTTTTTAGTAAAAAAATGTGGTTATCCCCAAATTCCGCGTGTTTTTTTTTTTTTTTACTTCCATTCTGAAAAAACAGTCAAGTTTGTTCGTTTATTTTTAAATTGATAAACATTAATAATCAGAAAGGCTTATTCCAGGGGATTCACCGTAAAACAGAACGGTCGGTTGGCAGAAACCGGGAAAACAAGCCAACAACACGCGGAATTTAGAGATATTTTTAGACATTTTGTAGCAAATCAAAAACAAATAAATAAAAATGAGTGAAAAAAAAAAAAATGCAACAATCAAACATTTTTCTTAATATTACATGCATAATATTAAACAGATTTTAACTGGAAATGATTCACCAATTAACTGAGCGATTTCACTTGCTTTACATGTAATCATCGGGGATATTTGTCGTTGCCCGGGATTGAATGAGGAACACCATATTCGCTGAAAACTGTTGAATCGAACCGGAATTAGAATCAAATTTTCATTTTTTTTAAACGCACGCGCGCACATTATATATATATATATATATCAAAATATAATCTTTCCCATTTCAAACTGATAATCGGGCGGTTTTTAAACATTGAAAGAAATCATTCATGCCGTTATCAAAGTCAGTTCGCATTGGTTTGGGATGAAGAATTTCATCTTCATCCTCATCTTCTTCCGACGAAGACGATGACGACGATGATGATGACATTGATGACGAATCGAGTAGCGAGTCTCTTTGTAAGGAATGAGATGCCAGTTTCTTTGTGGTGGCCACCGCCACCGCCGCCACGTTGCCGTTTGAATAGAGACGTTTTCGCTCTAGATTTTCCAGCCGCTTCAAGTCGTTGTATAATCGTTTCATGGTGGCCGCGAGGACGGCGTGGAGTCGATAGAAATGATTGTTTTGGCCATTTAAGTTCATCTTTTTCGCCTCCGTTCGGTCGATTAGTTTCTGGATAACGAGACGTTTTTCAAATAAAGCCGCGGTGATCGCCTTTCGGCGTGACGATTTGATCTTCATGTTTATCGATGAAAGAAACAAACAAACATAAAAACAATAATAAAGAAATTAATCCACAAAAAAAAAAAAAAACGTGGAAAAATTAAATTAATTCCTTTCAAGTTTTCATGCGATGAGAGAAAAAAATAAATAAAAGCGTGTTTTCACGTGGAAAGCGCCATGACAGTGTGACTGTGACACATTTCTTATTAGTTTTGTATTCATACGCAAACTTATTAAAATATAGTTCGTTAAAGTTTCGCTTAAGAATTTACTTTATGGGATAATTATAAAATAATAAAGTTATGCATGAGATATTTGAATATTCTTCATAATCAAATAATTATATATTAATAACTATGGGGCCATTATTTATTAACACTTTAAATGACAAAAAAGTTTTAATTGTACGTTCTTCAGTCAGGAAGTAAATGACGTTAATGTAAACAGACTTCCTCAACACACAAACATACGACCTCTCGCTCTCTCTCTCTCTCTTTCTCTCTATCTCTTTCTCTCTCTCTCTATCTATCTATCTATCTATCTATCTATCTCTTACTCTCTCTCTATCGTTTTCCTATAGTTTTCTTTCCATTTACTCGCGTCCACTCTCTCCCTACTTCCCACCATCTTTCCCACTTCTTTCTTTTTTTATTTTTACAAGAGAGTCACCACTTATGAAGGCCTGCAGGCCACTCGAGGATAAGAGTCAATGAATGTAAGGTGGTAGTTTAGTTTACTAGTTTAGAAATCGTTAATGGCGTTGGGTAGAATTTGGATTATTTTTTTCTAACTTGGTCTCTGTCGTCTTTCTTTCACCTCTCTGCTTCCCTCTCCTTCTCTCCAACTCTCTTCTCTGCACTCTCTCTTTCCTGCCATCTCTTTCCCTTCTCTTTTTTTCTTTTCTCTCTCCCTCCCTCCCTTTACCGTCTCTTTCTTTTTCATATCTTTTTCTTCTCCCCACTCTCGCTTTCTCTTACCTACTCTATCCACTTTCTTTCTTCTTTCCATGCTCTCTTTCCTCCTCCTCTTCTCTTCTCTTATCCCTTTCTTTAACACTCGTCTTCTACGCCCTCATATTCTCCCACACACACGCACACACATATACATATATACACATCCAATCACATTCACACACGCACACACATATACACATACAATCACATTCACACACGCACACACATATACACATACAATCACATCACACACACGCACACACACACACGCCCGCACACACACACACACACGTGCGCGCGCGCACACACACACACACACACACATGACGCATAGCTGATGTCATTAACATCTATGTTGTTGACATTATCAACAAAAGCGTTTTTATTTCCCACTCCTTTTTTGACCTTCTTTTTTTTTATAGACTTTAAATTGTTTTGAAATATAACAAAGGCAAGTAAAACAAAAAACAATTTATGATTTTTTTAGATTGAAAATAAACGAAAAAACATCTTTCTCTTCGTTTCTTTTTCGTTTGAACGTATTCTAATTTATGAAAATTTTTTTCCGAAACTTTAGTTAACAACACTATAAATAAAATTAAAAAAAATCTAAAACAAAAAATAATAAATAACTTTTACCAAACGCAAGAAAATTTACTTGTCTATCTTTTCCTATATTACCAGTAACGTTTGATGGACTACATTTTCTTTTCCTATCAATGCTTGCTGGTGTTCCAATTCCATTGGGTTCTATCTGTGAGAAATTAATCTCACAGACTCAATACTCCCTGGCAGAGGCAAAATAAATCCACAAATTACAAAACCATACCTTTAAACTCAAATTTTATTCAGTTATAACAGCAAAAAAAAAAAAAAAAGTTATTAGTCCTGGTACAGTCCTTGCAAAACGGTGGGCCAGTTTTGCCTCCCAAAAAGGGAGCCAGTAGTTAACTCCTTCTGGTGGAGTAGGTGTATCAGAATTTTTGTAGGAATTTTTGACACCCCTAACACGAAACTGCAAATAAAATATAAAAAAAATTCGTGATTTCTCTTTTTAAAGTGGGTTGTTTATTTTTTTTATGGAATATACTTCCAAAATAAACTATTAAAGTTGTATAAAAAGTAATAGAAATGTTTTTAAAAAAATAGTTATGAAATTAATTGAATGTTACGAGTTCAGTATTTTTCAATTTTTAAACTTTAAAAATCTATCAAAATTTTTCTATTGATTCTATTTTTACGATATTTTCAGGGTCAATGTGAAATTTTATGCTCTTTCCAATAAATCGAATATAATATTTTAGACAAACGTTTTTTTTAATTCACGCCCCCGTATTTTGAAAGTAAATAATTAATTTATGTACCAAAGTTTTATATATCACAAATTGAAGATAAAAGATCAATAAATAATATATTCAAATTTAAAACAAAAAAAAAGTAGTGTTTTTTAGAAATTTACCTGTAAAGTCCGAAGTTTAAAACCCTTTTGTTTAAAAAAAACCACGTTGTTTGTTTTTTTTGTTTGTTTTTTTTTTTTTAATGATACCTTGGCCCTTGGTCCTTTAATTGCAAAAAAAATTAGGGCTTGAATTACATTTTTCGAGGAGTTATAAGCTTTGAAAGATAGCAGGTGGAATTATTCAATAGTTTTCACGAAATTTCTGACACTGCTACTGCTACTGGTGGATTGGTAGTTCGTTTTCCTTCGAAAAGATCCATGGTAATTCATGGTGTTCTCCGCAAGAATTCTGATGTTTTTAATTAGGCATAAATTGAGTACCTTGTGACTCTAATTGAATTGAGCAAAGTTCAAATATTTAGGTGTGTGCGAGCAATTTCTAGTCTCATACAAAAATACGCTTTCACATCTCAAGCCATATTTCTTGTCATATACATATGCACATACAAACATACGCGCGCATGTCCACACACGTACATATATTCACGTTCGCGTATATACACTCACATTCACATGTATACACACACACGCTAACGTACACACATGTACTCACATACGCGCACACGTACGGACACATGGGCAACGTCACTTCCCCTTTCAAAGGAAATCCCCACATGCGCAAAAGACCACCGGAAACAACTATAAAAGCAAGAGACAAGCTGTTTCCTGCCCTTTTCAGACTAGCTTCCGAGCTGAACGGTCTATGGACCAACAGCATGCCCTTTTGGCGCACGCGCGCTTCACGCCACCCGCTACTATGCGTGGGACAAGTGTTAACAGGCAGTACGTACACCTTATACACTTTCTCTCTCCATGAACTGGATTGACATTCTCACTCTTTCTCTCTATCTCTCTATCTACAACTTGTGCCTGAGAATACCTCCGCATAGCTGACTGCTAACATGGCGCGCAGCTTAACTGATGTCAACCCTCTATCTTTTTCTTTGTCTACACGCGGGACTATCATTCCCATTTCCACTACATTACTCACGCCTCTTTCCACGCGTGAACAAACGATGGTGACTCGAACGTGAGATGAACACACATTTCCTTTTCTTTCTATACTACAAGTCCCGCAACAAACGATGGTAACACCCGAACGCGGACATTCATTTTTAAACAGTAAATAAACGACATGTTTATTTTATCCAGCAATTGAGTTTTTGTTTCCTTCATTCAATTCGTTTCATTATTTTCTTTTGTAACGGGATTAGGATTTATATATCCTAGTCCTCTACAGGTGATATAAACATGATGAAAATGTTCAAAAGATGCCATCCTCTAATTAGGATATCTTCCGCACAATTAAAGGTGTCTTTGCTTGTAGAGAATTCAAGTCCTTTTTTCACCTAACATTTAGGTGATATAACGTGAAGAAATTGCAGCAGCTCCATTCTCAATAAGATATTCTTCTCAGAACCGCCCTTCAGTGAGTCTTTCCTGCCGACCATTTTATCGTAGACTAAAAAGAAAAAAAATGTTTACAAAAAAGGCGCCAAGTAAATAACTTGACTCATACAAATAAACCAATCACAGGCTGTCTACTAGAAATGTGCATAGGCAGCCTAAAACAATGAATCATGGTATATAACTGGAAATTTCTCCCATATTCTAGGCCCAACACGGTTTCTTCCCTATATAAATGATTGTTTTCAGAGAATATTATTTAGAAAGTTAACATTTATTCTGATGATACCATCCTCTATTTTGGTTTTGCTTCTTTCCCACCTTTCTCGAATCAATTGAAATATGCAGTTTATCTAGAAGTTGATTTGGGTTCTGTTATGGATTAGGGTAACAAATTTATGGAGTATTGTTATTACATTTGGGCTGGTGCGTTTGCTACTAGTCTCTCACTCCTGGACAGGGTTCAAAAGAGAGTCGCCAACCTGATAGGTCCTGAACTGTCATATAAGCTTCACCCTCTGTCCCATCAATGAAATGTTGCATCCCTCTGCCTGTTTTACAAGTATTTTAATGGTGGATGCTTCAACGAATTACAAGCACTTGTACCCCCTCGATGTAAATACCTCTGACAAAACCGACAAGCAGCTAAATCCCACCCCTACACAGAAGAGATCCCTAGGTGTAAGAAAGCCTGCTACTTCAATAGTTTCTTCCTAAGAACTGCTGGACTTTTAAATTACCTACCGGATTTCTGCTTCCTCAACTGTACTGACATGCAGAAGTTTAAGTGTAATGTGAACAGACATCTTGCTGCTCAACTCCCTACATAGTATCCCTTCAATTTCTGTCCTTGATAGTAGCCTCTATATCAAATTGGCACTGTGCTTTGTTTAGGATGAAAATGTAATTAAAAATAAAAAATCAAAAAAATCAGAAATATGCAGTTGATCTAGAAGTTGATTTGGGTTAAGTTATGGATTGGAGTAAGAAATTGTTTTGTTTTCTAGTGGATGTTAACCACCAGTTTTTAGTGATGTGTTTCACACCACATCAATTTTGGGGTATTACTTTAGGGTATTTTGTAATGAGAGAAGTATTTTTAGGATGAGCCGGATTCAGAGAAATATTTTCAGTGAAAAAGGTTTGCTGCATTTATAATCAATTATGACAATGCGAGTGACATGTTATACAGTAAACGAAACAAAATAATGAGTTAAGAAGGCATATATATTCACAAAAGAGATATTTTATATACGTTTAAAATGGAAGTCTACAGCAATGGGAAAACATAGAATGTGCGTGAATATTTTTAGAGTTCTCGTAAAAAAACAAAGGTGATTCATTAACTAAGACATTGAAGAAGTCTGAATCGATTAATTAAGAGTCGTGAGTTTCAGGGGTCAGGAAAATTTGTTATCAAAACTTATAAATTATAATTCATTGAAAGTTGTTTATAAGAGTCAATGTTCATTTGTTTTTATATTAGAAAAATAGTTCAATGATAAAGATTGAAAATATTTTAATGAATAAAGTTTATGCAGATTGACAGCCGATATTAAGTTGATGAGTTGTCTGTGACTGTGCGTTCTTTAATGTGTGTGTGTGTGCGTGTGTGTGTGCGTGTGTGTGTGTGTATGTGTGTGTGTGTGTGTGTGTGTGTGTGTGTGTGTTAGTGGAGAGATGTTGCAGAGGGAAGTGCCCAGAAGGAGGGCACCCAATAACATCAATCCATAGACTCCGGTTAACTGAGTCCCACTGGTATACTGGAGAAAAATTTGACTTTTTAAGGATTTAAGTGGCTCCCAGAACGACCATTCCAAATAAATTCAGAAAGTTTTCTGATTGGTGCAAAATATAATTATTTGCTTTTATTCAAGATTCAAGAAACGCATTTATGCATTTTTGATTTTGGACTTCAATGTTTAAACATTGACCGCTACAGTTTAATCATGTTAAGACTCAACTATTGTCCTTTTATCGCAGGCGTGCCCCTTTTCTTCCTGAGATTCTTATGGATGGCCCTGTTCTCAGTGAGAAATCAACTCTAAAACTTTTTAGGCTTTTTTTCTCACCAAATCTTTCTTGGAGTTCATATATTAAATCCATTGCTCTTTCTACTTCTCATAAAATCAGTTCTCTCTATCGCTCTAAACACTTTCTCCCCCCTCCCCCAATTTACTACCAGACCATATATGGAGTATTGTTGTCATATTTGGGCTGGTGAATCTCTGCCCCATTTGAAGGTTCTTGATAAATTGCAGAAAAGTATCTCTACAACCTCTCTCACAGACGAGATGTTGCTAGTGTCAGTCTTTTCTACAAATACAATTATGGCACATATTCTACAGAATTTGATCTATTCCCTGCTTCCTTTGTTCCAGCTTGCTTAACCCATTGGTCTAGTGGTCTCCATCAATTCGTTATTTTAATACCTCATTGTAATATAACTTCCTATTCCAGTAGCTTCTTTCCAAAGACTGCAAGGTTGTGGGACTCTCTCCCTGCTCAAAGAACCTATATCTAAAATTTCAAGTGTTTAGACCCAAGATTGTCGGAGGAGTTTGGTAGAGTTCTCAAAGGTCAAATCGTTGAACTTTGACCCCTTAACAGCCAAATTTCTGGCCGAAAACTGATCACATAGATGTTCCCAAATCTCAGTACCCTGTATATCAAATTTTGAGTCTGTAGACTAAAAGTTGACAGAGTTATTGCGTAGGGAAATGTACACACACACACACACACACACACACACGGACACGTTCACTTTTATAGATATATAGATATATGAAAAATTTATGTGTTATATTTAATATTTATTATCAAAAAAAATGTTTTTTGCAAGGGATAAGAATAAAGGTTAATAAGTATAAGGTGGTCCGTGAGGAAACGCTGTAATGATCGATACTGGTGTAAATTTGGTAGAATTTGATTATTCAAGAGGGTGGCTAAACAAGAACTTGTTTACATTGCACTTGAAAATGACTATGTTGTAGTCAACTGAAAAGCTGACCCATAAAGAGTTCCACAGACAGGCGATTCTAGGAATGAAACTTTATTCATGGAATTTGCATTTGGATTTAGGTATAGATAGAATGTGGGGGGGGGAGATCACAGTGGTTGTAGTTAGACGAGCATTTGTTGTGAATGTTTTGCATTGAGGGATCATAGATTAAAGTTCATACGTGCACTTGCCATGAAAATAACAATAGAGCAACCTTAACCCTTATCCTCGTGTGGTCTCTGGGCCTTGATTAGTGATGACTTCTTTGTAAAAAAAACGTTTTCTATTGCTATTTTCATGGCAAGTGCCCGTATGAACTTCAATCGATTATCCCCACCTGCAAAATATTCACAACAAGCGCTCATCTAGCTACTACCTCTGTGATCTCCCTCCCCACCCACCCACACACTTTCTGTCTATATCCATCCATAGCCTTGAGCCTCGGAGGGGCATAGCCCATCAACAACTTTGTAGATGCTTTTGTAGTGAGGAGTTCTTTTTTCGGGATGAGGGTGCTGGCCCCACGCCCAACCTTCCCAGAAGGTACATACAATGCCTAGCCTTAGCAAATGGTCACCCATCTGATACTGGCCGGGCTCCACATTGCTTCTGTGATCTGGCAAGAACTGGTGAGTTGATGTGGTTGTGCCATACTTTCTATCTACATGGGAGTGAGATACCTTCTGGAGCAGCAGAATGATCCAACCATTTTTCCAGCAACCTTGGCAACAGATCTGATGTAAGTTTTTCATTTCAGGTCAGGAGTGAAGGTTAGTGCCAGAAACTTGTCGAAGCAGGGTGCTTCCTTGAGATGAGAACCATTCATTTTTGTTGTAGCCAAGTGTAGATCAGAGCGTCAGAGCGCTGGTGATGAAAAGATAGAAACTTGGTTTTGGGTGCATTAACTATTGCATCACGTGCTCAAGATTGGAGAATAGAGACTCAAAGAGATCTGGATCATTAATGCTCTTCAAAATGTTGCCATAGATGATAGTGTCTTCCAAATAAATGTTGACAAATGATTTTAGAATGTAATTTGGGAAATCATTGATGAAAATCAGGAAAAATGTTTGGCCCAAGATGGATCTTTGAGGCATGCCAATGTTAATACTTTGAGCTTCGGACTTTTGCTCATCGACGACTACTTTATCTACCTGTATAAGAACTAGATATGTTTGAAAATGGTGTACTCATACCACGTCATTACTCAGAAAAACCTACCCTGCCTTGACAAAGTTCAAAAGCGGCTTCAAAACCTATTGATATTGCAACCTCTTTTTTTTTACAGAAAGAAATGCTGTGAGTCCATCTTTGCTCTATCGTTATTTTCATGGTAAATGCTCAACTGTGCTTTAATCTATGGTTCCACCCTTGCAAAACCTTCACAACAAACATTCGTTTAGCTACAATTGCTGTGAACTACTTTCCCCCTCTCTATCTGCGACTAAGTCTAAACACAAATTCCATGAACAAAGTTTCTTTCTAGAACTGCCCACTTATCAGAGAGAAAGGATTTAATAGTTGTGACGATATTTCCATATATTTTGTAGCTGGAAATCTCGTGAAGTAGACAATTATGCAAAACCTTATAAAATGCCTTTGATATGTCAAGAGCTATTGCTCTAGAGAAGAACCCCCCCCCCGTCGATAGATTCACTGATCCTGTGTGAAATTACAGTCAGTACATCAGCTGTAGATCTTGCAGGACAAGAACGATATTGCATGTCACTAAGTAGGTTGTTTTTGGGGAGGTGATTGACAATTTTTTATTTATCACAGATTCTGTAAAAATATTTCTATAAACAAACATATTTAAAATATGCTTCATCTCTGACTGACAGCATAATCAATGTCTTCAAAAATTCAAATAAACTTGGAATATAAGCAATAATAAATGTATGAAAGTCAAGGTCATGGAAGAATGTGAGAAAAAATCTCATCATCAGCGGCCCCAATGTTTTAACAACGTCGGCAACCACGGCTCTCCAAATTGTTGAGTCATGGCTGACAGAACGAGAGTATTCTAACCTTGCGGATTAAATTAAAGGTTTCTGTTCAAAATTGTGTCCATATTTCTGAGTTTGACAAGATACACATGAAGAAGGGTGGTGCTTACATCAACTGAAACGTTGTGAAAATAACACTCAAGATGAGAACAGTAGTCCGGAGAATCCAAATAATGCGAGTAAATAATTCTAGTCATCATCATCATCATCATCATCATCATCATCATCATCATCAGCAGCAGCAGCAGCAGCAGCCCTGCTCTTTTAACAACGTCGGCGACCACGACTCTCAAAATCGTAGAGCCTGTTCGAACATGTTTTTTTTTCCTCACATACACACACCCACATGTATGCACACACACGCACGTATATACACATCCACGTACACACACTTGCACGCTTGCACGTGCAAACATGCACACATTGCTGACGTCACTTCCTTTTAAGTGAAATCCAGACATGCGCATCAGAACATTGACCCCGGTATAAAAGTTAACAACAACGTTCAACTTCCTCTTTCTTCCCTTTGGCCTTGGTTTGTCAACCAGACAAGTTCGCGTCCACAGCTTGTAGGCTGAAGACACTTCCACGTGACCGACTGCTATCATGCACGTGCGGCTTTACTGAGGTCAACCCTCTCTCTCTTTCTTTTTCTCCTACTTTATTCCTCTTTTTCCACGTGCATGGTCGTCAACGACTGAACTGAACACGTGTTCCACCTAAACCATTAATTTTCAACAGAAAATAAACGACATGTTTATTTTATTCAGCAATTGAGTTTTTTTCCTTCCTTCCATTATTTTCTTTTGTAGCGAGTTAGGATTATTATATTCTGGTCCGCAACAAACCATAGTAATCTCAGGAAGACAAGTAAAGATTGTAGTTTCCCGTTGCTTTTCGTCTTGATTCGGGGGGCCCCCAGATATGAACTTGGAAGTTTCTACGACCTCGCACAGACACGGTACTTACAGCACCTAGCCTTCCCAAATGGTCACCCATCCGGTACTGGCCAGGCTCATTGTTGCTTAACTTCATGATCTGGCAAGAACTGATGTGTCGAATGATTGTGCCAAAAAAAAAGAAAAAAAAGAAAATCTATTTAGGCATTAAATAATTTATTGTGGTATTTTTTTTTTTTACTAAATGAGGAATCATTTAAAAGGAAATCTAAATTGAAAAAATGTTATGTATGTTCAACAAATGCAACAAATAAAAAAAAAAAATGCTAAATTTAGCAAATTAAACATTTTTTTTTTTTTGCAATTTCACCCCAAACAAGGCACAGTGCCACGTTGATGTATCTGGGACATAATTCGCAGGGGTACTATGTAGGGAGTTGAACAGCAAGATGTCTGTTCACCTTACACTTGAACTTCTGCATGTCAGTACAGTCGGGGAAACAGAAACTCGGAAGGGAATTCCAAAGTCTAGCAGTCTTGGGAAAAAAAACTATTAGAGTAGAAGGCTTTCTTACATATAGGGATCTGTGTAGGGGTTGGATTTTGCTGCTTGTTTTTTTTTAATAGATAAAAAGAGACAACTCGATTCGAACTACAGAGATAAAAATCAGTCTTGTAATGGCTATGTGATAGGTGTATCAGAATTTTTGTAGGAATTTTTGACACCCCTAACACGAAACTGCAAATACAATATAAAAATCTCGGAATTTCTCTGTTAAAAGTGGCTTATTTATTTTCTTTATGGATTATACTTCCAAAATAAACTATTACAGTTGTTTTAAAAGTGATAGAAATTTTTTTTTTTTTTTAAAACAGTAATGAATTTTCCGAACTCAATATTTTTCAATTTTTAAACTTTAAAAATCCATCAAAATTTTTCTATTGATTCTATTTTTACGATATTTTTAGGGTCAATGTGAAATTTTATGTTCTTTCCAATAAACCGAATATAATATTTTAGACAAACGTTTTTTTTTTAATTCACGCCCCCCCCCCCCAAGTGTCACCCATTTTGAAATGTCTATTAAAAAGTAAATAATTAATTTATGTCGGGGAGTTTTATATATCACAAATTGAAGAGAAAAGGTCAATAAATAATATATTCAAATTTAAAACAAAAAAAAAAAAAATCGCTTTTTTAGAAATTTACCTGTAAAGTCCGAAGTTTAAAACCTTATTTTATAAGAACACATTGTTTTTTTTTTGTCTTTTTTTTTTTAATGAAACCTTGGTCCTTGCTCCTTTAATTGAAAAAATAATTAGGGCTTGAATTACATTTTTCGAGGAGTTATAAGCTTGGAAAGACAGGGGGTCGAATAATTCACGCCTCTCATTTTGAAATGTCTATTAAAAAGTAAATAATTAATTATGTCGGGGAGTTTTATATATCACAAATTGAAGAGAAAAGGTCAATAAATAATATATTCAAATTTAAAACAAAAAAAAAATCGCTTTTTTAGAAATTTACCTGTAAAGTCCGAAGTTTAAAACCTTTTTTAAAAAAAAAAAAAACACACTGTTTTTTTCTTTTGTTTTTTTTTTGTTTTTTTAATAAAACCTTGGTCCTTGCTCCTTTAATTGAAAAAAAAAAAAATTAGGGCTTGAATTAAATTTTTCGAGGAGTTATAAGCTTGGAAAGATGGGGTGGAATTATTCACTATTTTCACGAAATTTCTGACACTGCTAGCTATGTGATCAATTTATATGATTTTTGGAATATAATATTTTCGTTCCGTGATGGGTGCGTACATTATGAAGATTTTTCTGCATTTTTCTTTTTTTTTGGGGGGGGGATGCTTGTTAAGATAAAGCCGACGGATCGATTATTTTTAATATGTGGATTTACGCCAAAACAACAACAGTTACTTAATTATCATGTCGAAAATAGTAATGTAACTAAAAATCACGAAAATTCATCAAGTAGAAAATTATTTATAATTTAATGTATTTTTACGGAAAATTCTGGGAAATTCCATTTTTACCCTAGATATGAACACCTTGAAGATTGTGAATACAGGGGACATATTTATCTCCCTTTTCGCGACTTTAATGGCCGATGTTTTGTTTTACTTTTAACCGATAGCGATATTTTTTTTCACTAAAAAAACAATACTAATTCTACTCGATTAATTTTCGTAATTTTTGGATATATTATTATTTTCGACATGACAATTAATTAAGTACTGTTGTTTTTGCTTAAAACCACATCTTAAAAAAATATATCCGTTGACTCCATCTTAACAAGCATTATTTAAAAATAAAAATCTGTTTGAATCATGGGTAGGCGAGAAACACCACACAAGTTTTGTCGTCTTTTAAAACTAATCTAGGGGTTTGTATTACTGTACACATAGATTCGAAAAAGTTGTCGAAAAACAAATATATAACAAATAAATGTTATCAAAGGCAAAATAAGTTACTTTTCTACCTAACTGTATATATTTTTTGTGTTTTTATTCAATGTAACATGTTTATTCAGCTCGAAAAACATACAGTGTTTACCGATATATTGGAAAATTCAAGATGGCGTCTGACTCTCTCTTTAAAACAGTAAGTTTCGGAAAAGGTGTTATAAATAAAAAAAACTAAACAAAATAGGGTTAAAAAACCGCCGAATATATGTCAACCTATGTCACAGTAACATTTAGTGAGCGAGTTTTAACAGTATTTTATCCAATTTTTTATTTATAACACCTTTTCCGAAACTTACCTTGTTAAAGAGAGAATAAGACGCCATCTTGAATGTTCCATTACATCGGTAAACACTGTATGGTTTTCGAGCTGAATAAACATGTTACATTGAATAAAAGCACGAAAAATATATCCAGTTTGGTAGAAAAGTAACTTATCTTGCCTTTGATAACATTTATTTGTTATATATTTGTTTTTGACAACGTTTTCGAATCTACAGTAATACAAACCCATTTAATAAAAAAAGATACCGTGAAACTTGAATTTAACTTGAAAATACTATTTTTTAAAAATAGCACGGTAACACAAGTGCAAAAGTACCGGTTATTTTTACCAACTGTGGTATGTTATGTCGGGTCAATTATACAGAGGGGATTATTTTCGATGTTCACCGTCAAATTGGTTAGCAACCGAGAACGCGAAACCGTCATGGATTCCTACGATTCGCAATTTTACGAACGATTGCAACAATTAAGCGCAATTGTTCGCGAAAGGTTTGTTTGTAGACATTTTTTTTTTGTCATTGACTAATAAATAGTCGTTTATTATTGAGAATGAAATGCGTTTAAACATTATTTACAAACAATTTTCTTTGTATCATGGTTTGTAGTTATTTTCTTGCGTAAACAATACTTGGGAAATATTTTGTGTTTTATTTAATGTTGACGAGCACGATTAATGGTGCTTATGCACTTATGTTACCGTGCTGTTTTTAATTTTTTGCTAGTATTTTTAGTTAAATTCAAGTGATACGATATCTTTATATATATTTTTTAATTAAATTGTTAGGTAAAATACATAATAATTACAAAACACCCCATGTTAAGAATGGCTTTCTAAATAATGTTATGATTTCAGCACGGGAATGTGTGCATAAGTACCCGATTCATTTATACATAAATTGTTTATAGTTAGGTACGGGCAAAAATGGACGAATAAAGATATAGGAACCTAGTTTTGAAAGCCGATTTATCATAATTTTTTTTTGTAGGTTTCCAACTATTTTTTGATTGTGACTAAAGTTTATTTCATAAAGGAAAAAAATATTTGTATACGTGAAAAAAAAAAAAAAAAAGTTATGAAAAATGTTGTCACGGCTAGCTAACCAATTCAGCTAAATTTTGAAGTTAAATAAATTCATTGAAAAAATCCTTTAAAAGATAAATATTAGTTTTCTGTGTTTATTTCAAAGATAATTAGTAAAGTCCTAAGATATTGAATTAAATTAAAAAAAAAAATCTTGTTTGTGCAAAAATAACTTATAATTAGCCCGCAAAAAGCAAGTAATGTACCGTTCGCCAAAAACGCAACAAACTAAAATTGTGTAAACACGATTATAAGGAGGCCCAAAATTTCAGCCAATCGAAACGGCAAACGCTGTTTCAAGATGAAGTCATGATAGTAAAAGGAGGTAGGGTATCAGATTTTTTTATGATTTTTTTTCCCAGACGTGCATCCATGCATTCCTATTCTGAACGTTTATATCAATTTTTATCATTTTTTAATTTAATTATTTTTTATGTTCCTGTTTTTAAATTAATTTTTTGGTGCTTGTCTATACATGGGCCGAAAAAAAGTTTTTACAAGAAAAATCTGAAAATTTTTTTTATGATGTACGTACTTGTCACTACACGGAGATGTCATATTCCAAAAATCACGTTAATCTATCAAGTAGTTCTTTTTTTATTTAAGAAAATCAAATATTATCACACGTTTTAGTGAAGATTTGCTTCACGCCATCTTGTTTGAGACCTAACGACACCTGTCGAAAATATGGGATCAACAAAGGCATACAATCGACTTTTTTTTTCTTTCTTTTTTTCTTAAATGTCGAAAACACATTTTTTCATAATACAAATACAAAATAATAAATTAACTTATTTAATAAATAAATAAATTTACTTCTTTTAATAAAGAGAAAGTCGAAAACACTGGGGTTTTTTTTTTCGTTTGAAAACAAACTTTAATAAGCAAACATGAAAAACTTAGAAAGAAGTCGTTATGTTAATTTATTATTTTTTATTTGTATTATAAAAAAAAGTGTTTTCGACATTTAAGAAAAAAAAAAGTCGAATGTGTGCCCTTGTTGATCCCATATTTCCGACAGGTGTCGTTAGGTCTCAAACAAGATGGCATGAAGCAAATCTTCGCTAAAACATGTGAAAATATTTGATTTTCTTAAAAAAAAAAACAAAAAAAACTACTTGATCGATTTACATGATTTTTGGAATATGACATCTTCATGCAGTGACAAGTACGTACATTATAAAGATTTTTTCAGATTTTTCTTGTGAAAAATTTTTTTTCCGCCCATTTATAGATAAGTACCAATTTTTTTTTTTTTAATTATTGTTCGAGATTATATATAAATTATGCTACGGTGAAAGTTTCACATTCTTACGAGCAAGGAAATTATTAAAATCTTACATATAAAAATTATGCGAAATCTGTAATTTAAAAAAAAAGTAGAAATATTTTTGTTATAATTTTTTTGTGTGAAAATATTAAATAAACAATGCTTAATTAAATGGTAATATTGGTAGTTCGAGAAATTCATTTTTCTTCGAGTTATATCGAATTCATTAATATGGACTTTAGGGGCTTTTTTCATAATGTTCCTGTAAAAATTTTTTTGTTTATTGTTACAAATTATGATGCTTTATTTATATAAAAAAGGCAAAAATAAATTCTTGCGTTTTTTATTTACTACTGAAAACCATAACTTTAGTAAAGATATTTTTTGTTGAAACAAAATAATACATTTCTACTCAGATTTAAATAAAAATAATTAGTTCATTATATTCAGCGATCATTATTTGATAAATACTGAAAATTTCATTAAAATTGGTTAATTTCCTGATTTTTGGTGAATTTTTAAGTAAAGGGAGGAGTTAAAATGTTTATGCATTTTGAGCATCGACATTCATTTTGCCCTTACCTAGTTATAGTGAAGCAGTTGGCTTTAAAAAATAATTGTCAAATTTTATCGATTAGTTGTTGTCTGGAAATCAACTTAAAAAAAAATCTGTGCTTGTGCACATTTCAGGTAAAAACACTGATGTTTGTTTTACAATAGGCAGAGGTACGAAAAAGTGATAAAAACCAACAAATAAATATTATGAAAGTCAAGATAAGTTACTCTTCTACCTGTTTCAGTAATTTGGGTACTAGTATACTTATTGATCCATGCTGAAATAATGTTATGCATGGGCTTGGAGTCTACATTCAAAACACCCTCCCCTTGACTAGAGAAACTAAACTAGAATCGGATGATCAAGCCTTTATGTGCTTTAGACTTAACATGCAACATAACATTAGCTATTTTTATTTTCTCTACCACTCTCCCTTGACCCAGGACTGTACTCTAATAAACAAAGTCTTTGACAGCATAGATACAGCACTTTCCCTCGGCACTAGTGTACAAGTCATGTATTTGGTGACTTCAATGTCCACCACAGCAACTGGCTTGGATTTTCTACTTACACAGACGCAGCTGGTACCACAACATGTAACTTCTCTATATCTCATTCCTTATCACAGATGGTTACGTTTCCAACCCATTTCCCAGGCCAGCAAGAACAACACGCATTACTTCTAGATCTGTTTCTGACCACAATTCTCAATGACTGTGTAACGAATGACCACAGCCCCCTTGGGAACGCCGATCATGCAGTGGTAATGGTTGAAATCACCCTAAAACTCTAGAGCCAAAACTGAAGAGCCACTGCTCAAAACAATGAGATATTATAAAAAGGCTGACTGGGAAGCCATCAGTGACCTCATCAGGGACGCTCCATGGCAAAATATCTTTTCACTTCCTGCTGAACATTGCGCAAATGAGACCACTGAATGGTTCAAAGTAGCACATGTACCCACACGCAAATCCTATAACAAACTCCACTCTCCCCAATGGTTTACTTCAACTTGTGCAGCTGCCATAGGGCAAAGGCAGCATGCGTACCGCAAATTAAGCCGACATAAGTCCAGTTCAAACAGACAGAAGTGCATAGAAGCCAGAAATAACTGTAAGAAAGAAACAGCTAAGAGAGAATTTACTGAAACCACTCAAAAACGCATCGAAGCACAGAAATTAGGAACCCGAGACTTCTAGAAAATCTAAAACAGTGTAGTAAATAATGAGCAATCAACAATTCCCCCACTATCCAACAATCATGATGTTGTTTGCTCTGCAACTGAAAAGGCTAACATGCTTGCCAGACGGTTTGCCTCCAACTCCACACTGGACTCTGCTAACCATCCCCTCCCTGACTTTCCTATGTGGACAGATGCCACACTAGACTATCTGAAAATCACCCCTTCTCAGGTGCATGCTATTATAAGAAATCTTGACACTGCAAAGCATGTGGACCTGATCTCATACAACATATGCCTTAATGAATCTTGCTTTCCTGCCTGCTGAAAAACTGGATCTGTGGTACCAGTTTTCAAGAATTCTGGCAAAAGAATTGACCCAGTAAATTACCGCCCCATTAGCCTCCTCCCACTTTTCGCCAAAATATTTGAGTTCATAATTAACCAAGCTCTAGTCCATCACCTTACAGATGCTAAACTTCTGACTGACCAACAATATGGATTTAGGCAAGCCTGTTCCACAGCAGATATCCTAACTGTATTCTCAGAACGTATATACCAGTCACTGGACAAAGCAGGGGAGGGTAGAGTGGTAGCTCTAGATATATCTAAGGCTTTTGACAGGGTATGGCATGAGGGTCTTCTCAAGAAAATCAGATCATACAGCATCACTGGAAGAATACATAACATAATTAGATCCTTCTTAGATAAGAGAAAAATCCAGGTTGTCCTTGACGGCCGTACCTCTAAACAATATGATATAAATGCGGGAGTGCCTCAGGGGTCTATCCTTGGACCGCTATTATTCCTAATATTCATAAATGACCTCCCTGACAAAATTGTCTGTGAGATGGGTATATATGCTGATGACACGACGCTCTATAACAGACACGACAGGAAAACAAATGAACACATATCTAAAGAAATGGCAGAAACACTAGAGGAAGACCTCTGATCTGTAGTGAAATGGGGACAAAATGGATGGTCACATTCAATGCTGCCAAGACTAAACTTGTTTCCTTCAATAATTACAAGAAACCTTTCCTACCGCCAATAGCAATGGCCAATGACTTTTTATCTGAAAGTACATCTTTTAAATTCCTCGGCCTAACGTTCACAGGTAACCAGAGTTGGAACAATTACATTGAGAACATTGCCAGGACCGCTGCAAAAAAGGTAGGTTCTCTCTACCGTGCTAGAAAGCTATTAACGCCTGAAAGTATCCTATACCTCTATAAGGCCACCATTCGCCCATGTATGGATTATTGTTGTCATATTTGGGCTGGTACATCTGCCACTAGTCTCTCGCTCTTAGACAAGGTTCAAAAGAGAGTCACCAATCTGATAGGTCCTGAACTGTCTGCTAAACTTCAGCCTCTATCACATCGACGAAATGTTGCATCCCTCTGCCTGTTCTACAAGTACTTTAACAGTGAATGCTCTGACGAACTGCAAGCACTTGTGCCCCCTCGATGTAAATATCACCGACAAACCCGACAAGCAGTTAAATCCCACCCCTTCACAGTAGCGATCCCTAGATGCAAGAGAGCCTTCTACTCGAGTAGTTTCTTCCCCAGAACAGCTAGACTTTGGAATTTCCTTCTGGGTCCCTGCTTCCCCGACTGTACTGACATGCAGAAGTTCAAGTGCAACATGAACCGACATCATGCTGCCCAACTTCCTACACAGTACTCCTGTAGCTTATGTCCCTGATAGTAGCCCCCTACATCAAAGTGGCAATATGCCTTGTTTGGAGTGAAAATGCAATAAAAAAAAAAAGAAAAACAAAAGAAAGCCATTCTTAAATGGGGGGAAGGGTGTTTTGTACCTATTCTGTACTTTAACCTTACAATTACATAAAAACAGATATCATAAAACTTTAATTAAACTTGAAAATACTATTTAAAAATAGCACAGATCAATAAGTGTAATAATTTGTTTTATTTTATTTTTGAGCCATTATCGAGACTTCAAAGACGTAAGAGTTACATTGTGGTTATTTGTTTTTAATTCTCACATAACGTTCGACACGACTTCTTATTTAAACAGAATAAACGTAGTTTGTCGGAGTATCCACCATTAAAATACTTGTAAAACAGGCAGAAGGATGCAATATTTCGTCGATAGGACAGAGGCTTTTATAGATATCTAGATTGTTTAGACGTACAACTTGGATTCTTCTCTTACTTAAGGATTTAATTATGTTAAGTATTCCTCCAGTAATACCACAGGATCTGATTTTCCTGAGAAGATGGTTCTGGATATGACCTAAAACTATATCCGATGGTGAGGCTCCAGCTGCCGGGCTTTGGGGAGTGTGGAGTCACCCTTTAATTGCTATTGCTCCCAGGTCCACTCTGACCCGGAGTGGTAGTACCTGTTAGGGTCCCAACTATGGGTTAAATAGAAACCGACTTGAAAAAAACCCCCAAATATATTCTATTAAAAAAATTTTCTTCAAAATAACTGGATTCGGCATTTAATAACCTGAAAAGGGTTGATATGCTGTAAAACGAAAACAACTAATCAACCATTTCCTGTGAAGACCATCGAGCCATACTCTGTCAAAACCTTAGATATATCTAGGGCTACTGTCCTCTCATCCTCTGTCTTATTCAGTGCATGGTATATACGTTCAGAGATTACAGTTAGAATATCTGCAGTAGAATGGGCTTGCCTAAATCCATGATTGATGGTTGGACCGAAGTTTAGCAACAGTAAGGTGATGGACTAGAGCTTGATTAATTATGGACTCAAATATTTTTGTGAAAGAGGGAGGAGGCTAATGGGGCGATAATTTAATAGGTCAGTTCTGTCATCAGAGTTCTTGTAAACTCGTACCACAGAAACAGTTTTCGAGCAGTCAGGAAAGCAAGATTCGTTAAGGCATTGGTTGAAGAGTTTGGAGTGAACTGGAGAAAACTCAGCAGCCAGGATGAGATCAGGTCCACATGCTTTTGAGGTGTCTAGGTTTTTTATGATATTTGAGTCTGGTCAGGAATGTTACTGTCAAGGAATGGGATATCGAAAAGTTATGGATGATGCTAACAGCTGTGTCTGTGTAGTTAGAGAAGGCAAGTCAATTGTTGTGGTGGACATTAAAGTCAACAAATACATTAATTTGAGCGCTAGTGTCAAGGGAGAGTGCTATATCTATGCTGTTAGAGACATGATTGATTAAAGTACAGTCCTGAGTCGTGGTGAGCGTGAGAGCGATAAAGAAAATATAGGTAACTAACCCTAACCCACAACAACTACGGACGGCAGTGATTGCTGAGAATGCAGTTAGGAGATTCGAAGTTTCTATCCGTTGCAGTTATCACCTGATGACAGCCAGAGGAATAGTTGGCCGAAACATTGTGAAACAACAACCAATAAAGATGAGAATAAAGTTGTTACTTGTCCTATGTTCCTTGCAACTAATAAAGATGAGAATAATAGTCTGCAATAAATAAATTAATATTAATTAAATTACTTTTTTTTTATTTACAAAAAATAAGTTTGTTGTTTAATTAAATGAATATTTCAGAACTGCACCTCAGTTTTTTTCAGACAATTAATCAGAAATGACTTTTCCAGGCCATTCATCGTCAAGCTCAAATATCAACTGATGTGATATTGTCAACAAAAAAAAAAAAAATAGTATTTGAAAAGAAAAAGTAGTCAAAAATTCCTTGAAGTTAGTTTTTTTTTTTTGCATTTTATATATTTTTTTATTAATGTTATAAAACTTTGTTTCATTAAATTAAATAGTTGAAATAAAAATCATATTTTTCTTATAATTAATCAGAAGTGACTTTTCCAGGGCATTTTTGATAATGTAATTTTTTTTTTTTTTTGTAATTATTCGAATGTTTTGTTTAGTAAAAATGACAATATCCTCACATTTTCCATATTTTGGTTAATGGTAGAGTTATTTCAATCCTACCCAAAGCCGGCCAGATTGCTGAGAATGCAGTTAGGAGATTCGAAGTTCTTATCTGTTGCGGTTACCACCTGACAAAGGCCAGAGGAACAATGATTAATTATACAAAAGCCCTAATACGTTTGTTAAAATGAATTTTATTGATTTAAACACTGGCGGCAATTCTTTTAGGGTTGAAAAGGGACAAAATCACTCTACATGTTTAACAATTTTGATGGCACTTGCGCATTTTAGTTTTTTGGACATTTTTTTACGTTTTCAATTTGAAGAACTTCTTTCAGAACAGGGGGAGACAGATCAAGAAGACCTAAACTTTTTCAAAAAATTTCTTAACTTTTGGACCAGAAAGAAAAAAAAAATCGTCAACTTTTTACAGACAAGTATCTGCGGAGAGTAAATGTATTACACAACAAATTCAAAGACTTTTCAAAACTATATAATGAAAACATTGATTTCAGAATTTTCTTAATTTTATTTTGATTCAACAAATGTTCAGATAATTAATGTCTTATTTTGTGTTAGTGTATTACTTTAGCGTATATTTGTTTTATTTTTACCTCAAGGATAGGTGAAACATTGACACTTTTGAATAGGGTCTTCTTGCTTTGTCTTCTGTTTCTGTCTGAAAGAAATTCTTAAAAAAAACCAAAAAAAAAACCGGAAAAATTGTCCAAAATAACACAAATGCCGAGACTTTCTCGAGTGCCATTTTGATAACAAAATGGCACTCGAGACAGTCTCTCTTTGGTTACTCATAAAATTTGATTATCTATATACACACTTCAAGCAAACTACATCTTCTACTTGTATTTTTGTTTTCAAAATAAACATTTCTTAATTTGGATCATAGTCTGCAACAAACAAAATGTATCCGGCGTCAAAGTTATTAATTTCATCATGTTTTTTATTATATTCAACCAGATTTGTAAATATGTGAATATTTAAAAAAAAAAATTAATTATGCAATTTATCAACCAAGTAAAAATTAATTGTTCTAAAATGAATTCCTTTATTTTTTCATCTTTGCTTAGCGAACAACAAAGAATCCGACTTGAAGGGAAACTTTCCGAATGGAATCGGCCGGACATGAAAAAGTTTGTATAAACGAATTTTACATTTTTGCTTCCTATTTATTACAAGCAGGAATGAATCAAGTTTCCTATCTAGTTTTGCTCTCAGCCCTGTACCCCATATTAACAGTTTATCAACTATATAAAGTAAAGTCTGCCTATTCTTCTATTTTTATTATGAAAAATTTTCTTTGTATAAAATCGATATTTGATTCTGGTTTGCCAGTTTCTTTTTTTTTTTTTTTTTTTTTGGTTCCCTGACAAAGGAGGGATTAGACCTAGTAATTCACTTCCTTTCCTTTGTTTGCACTTTTCTTAATAACCACGCCTTGGATTTAAAATTTTTTTTACACAAACATTAGTCATGATGAAAGTAAATTTTTCCCACAATGGATTTTCCAGGATAACTCTGATTGCTCTGCTAGGCACCATTATAGGGGTAAAATTGCCCCAAAATTGTTTGTCTGTTTGTTTATTTGCACTTTGCTTAATAACCACACCTTGGAGTTTTTTGGAAATTTTGCATAAACATTAGTCATGGTGAAAGTAAATTTTTGCCAAACTGGATTTTCCTGGATAACTCTGGTTGCCCCCCCCCTCTCACTTACCAAGGGACATTATAGGGATAAAATTGCCCCCAAATTGTTCATCTGTTCATTTGTTCACACTTTTGTTTATAACCATGCCTTGGATTAAAAAAAAAATTTGCGCAAACATTAGTCATGGTGAAAATAAATTTCCCTCTTGTAGAGGGGGACTTTGTATGCTTTGCTTGTTTTTTTTTGTTTTTTTTTGTGAATCGTTGCTGTATTCGTATTATTTAGGTTATTCCTTCTCTTATTTTCCACAACGTTTTGTCTGTATAACCTCCAATCTTCTTCAAGGGTATCTTATTGAACTAAAGGTTATCTTTCTGCATGTAATTTTGAATGGAACTCTTTATTTAATCCAATCAGGTAGCATTCTCTCCCTCTGTCAGCCATGACCAGGTAGAATGTTGAGCGTTGCCCATACTACTGATTGAATTTTAAGAAGGGAGCAATGTACAACTGAAATTTACCCACTACTTTATGAATTCAGAACCATGATATCATTGTGAGAAACAATAAAATGTAGTTTGATGTCAGAATCAGAATTATGGGTGACTACTAAGCAGACATAGTACAGAATTTTATACAATATGAGAACTATTTATTACAAATAATAGATAATGTCTCAATTATACATCTATATATTGTATTTAAAATATAATTATCCACTGACACATGTTTCGTTGTCTACGACTCATCAGAGTGGCTGAATCGCGTGTCAATGGATAATTATATTTTAAAAACAATATATATGATGCTCATCATTTGGGGTTACCAAATAGATAAAAGGGAAAATTATTCCCAATTCGCATTTAGGTAAAAATGCACTTACATATAAATAATTGAACTCATTCAAAAAGTATCGCAAACAAACTATTACAAATAAATAATATATATATACTAGCCAGGGTATTTGGAGGTGTGTGCTGAGCCAAAACAAGAAGAAAAAAGTGGTAGTAGGCAGACAGGCAGGCAGGCTCGAGCCTGTACCGCGAAGGAGGAAAAGAATGTAAATAAAAAAACATGCCTTTCCTATTGTGCTCATCGCCAAACCGGAAGTGACGTAGGTTTAAATTAAGGCTAGTCAATCGAAAAGAGGGGGATGACTTTAAAAAATATTGGCGAAAAAAAGGACCCCCCCCCCCTCTCTGTAGAAAAATGCCCAGTTGAGGGTGAAGGAATTAATGTTTTTGGCCAATTTTTCAATATGTGTCATTCGAAGGGACAAGCTTCCAAACGATCTCGTGAAGATCCGTCGCCTCTGTTGAAAGTTTTAGGCAGACATACAAACATACATTTAAACAGACAGGTGAGATTTATATAATAGACTAGCGGGGTTACCCAGCGTTGCCCGGGCGTTTGGAGGTAAATCAAAACTCCGGGGAAGGGGGGGCGGTTAAAATAAAAAAAAAAGTTTTGGTAGGTGAGTATGAGGATCGAACCCGAACCCTTGAGGCGAAGTTGGAAATTAAAGTGTGAAAAAAAAACATGTGACGTTAACAATTGGGCCACCGCGACATACAAATGGAAATACGTTTGAATTTATTTAATTACTTAGATTTGATTTGGCAGGTGCACGTTTTAATGACTTAATTAGGTCAACTTTGACTGCGGGATAGTATTTCATTTACTGCGGGGACGCTTTTTTTATTTTTATTTTTCCAAAATGTTGGGCGGGGGAACGAGCTCCCCTTGTCCAATTTGAATAGCAATTGTCTGATATAAGGAAAATATTTCCACATTGATCAAATCTGATTGCTTTCAGACATTTCCGGCGATGGCAACCGGAAAAATACCGCCAGAATTAGTGACGCTTTTATTATAGAAAAAAGCCTAATCCACATGCGGCAAGTGACAAATGTTGAATATTTATATTCCCTAAGTTGAGCAAATTAAATAGACAGGCGGGCTCCATTGTTAACTCGGAGATATTATGATTTATATGTGATACAAAAAGTTTTAAGAAGTTGTGAACCGACCGACCGCTTCTCTGAAAAAAGCCTTTCTTGGACATACACAAAAATCGAACATACATACACACATTTTTGCTTTTATATATATAGGCTAGGGGGGGGGTGTACCCGGCGTTGGCCGAGTGTTTGTAGGTGTGTGTGGTTGTTAATGAAAATGTAAGAATAAGTGAAGTAAAAAAGAAAACATAAAAACGAACGTTAAAACTTAAGCGGGGGGTACCCGGAGGGGGGGATAATCAAAACATCGAAACAAAAAACACAAAAAAAACTAATGTCAGGCAAACGAACGATGTTAAATGTAAAAATCGAAAAAACAAAAACAAAAAAGAAAACAGAAAAACGAACGTTAAAAAAAAACGTGAAAAATGGCTTAAATCAGCCTGTTTCGATATTAAAATTTTTAAAATCGGTGGGTACCCGGGTGTTTTTGGGTGTGTGTGGTCGGTCGGGGGTGTTAATGAACACCTAAGAATAAGCGAAGTAAAAAAAAAAAAACAGAAAACCGAACGTTACGTGAAAAATGGCTTAAGTAACACTGGTTCAATATTTAAATTTAAAAAATCGAAGAAAAAAAAGAAGACATGTCACACCACGATTCGAACCCAAAACATTTAGATAATGACCCAACGCGCTAACCAACTGAGCTAATGCAACGTACATGAAATTTACTCAGTTCTTCAGCTATTTAAACTAAATTAGGTCATGATGTCATCTGACGCATGTGTAGAACCGGTCGTCGTCACGAGAGGATAGTTTTTGTTGACCGGTCCCCCCTCGCCAATCTTTCACAAAAAACACCCGTCTAGCTGAATCCACTGTGAAAAATTTCCCCCACTCTATATCTGTGCCTAAATCAAAACGCGGATTCCATGAACAAAGCTTCTTTCTTAGAACTGCATGCCTCTGGAACTCTGTTCCGTCTGCCTGCTTCCCTCCGGACTACAACTTGGATGTCTTCAAGTACTTGCAATAACCCTTATCCCTGAGTGGCTTCCGGGCCTTGATAAGTGGTGATCACTATGTAAAAAAAAAAAAAAAAAAAACCCTGTAGAAAATTGTCGATTTCGGAGTGAAAAAATCAACGTTTTTGGCCAATTTTTCGATATTTTTCGAGCGAAGGATGGAGCTTCAATATGATACAGAGTTTGTGAATTTTTGTTCTGTCTGTCGAAAGTTTTTAGCGGACACACAAACACACATACATACATACAAATATACATACATACATACACACATTTTCGCTTTTATATATATAGACTAGCGGGGGTACCCGGTGTTGCCTGGGTGTTTCGAGGTGTTTATGCTCTTAAATCAAAAAGAAACACGGGGGGAGGGGGTGGTAAAAAAAAGTTTTTGTAAGTTGGTAGGATCGAACCTGAAGTCCTGAGGCAAAGTTGGAAAATAAAATGTGACAAAAAACAGGACACGTTAACCGCTCGGCCAGCAAGAATGAGTTACTGAAAGAAGTTTGAATTTATTTAAGTAAGAAGAGAATTGACAGGTGCCCACACTAAATGACGTCAAGTGGAAGTCGTAGAGTTAACATTTTGTGCAAGCGTTACGACGATGTAAGCAATAGCTATTCAGCAGTTAACATTTTCTGCGGGAGAGTTTTTAATGAGGTCAATAACCCAGTTTGTTTATTTTTACCCAACTTTGGGGAAAACCGGCTCCTCCGGTTATTAGGGGAGTGTCTTGTCTCGAAATGAAAGCAACTGTCTGATATGACGATCATAAGCCGACATTGACCAAACGTTACATTGATTTCTAGAGACCAATGGCCGTGGACAAGAGAATCGAATCAAGTTTCACTTTTTTTATACCGAAAAACGAAAGCAACACGCGGCGATCCGAAAATGTTGAATATTTAACTTTCAAAGTCAGGCAAATTAAATAGGCAGGCAACTCCTGGTGTTAACTCGAAGATATTATCATTTAGACAGCATATAAAAAGTTTTAAAAATGAACAACGGCCTCGAGAACCCGCCGGAAAAAAGCCTTTTGCAGACATACACAACAAGCGAACATACATACATACATACATACATTTTCGCTTTTATATATATAGATTACTAAACTTTTTAACCCATTAAAAAAGTTATAGCCCATTGACTTAGAATGAGTGCTTTAATGTCAAATTGATGATTGATTATGGTTAAAATTGTACAATTTTTTAAATTAAATTCGAATCCTTATTAATCTCTTACTGTAGATCAAATGAATATCATAACACTTAGTTCGCTGAACCTTATCATAGTAAAGGTCAATACAAAATTTCATCCAGACTGGCTCAGTAGTTTGTGAGAAAATTTGAATGGCCAGACAAATAAATATATAGATTAGGCCTTTAGATTCCTTGGGGAACATAGGGCCGCAACGACACCCTCCAACGAACCCGGTTCTGGCTAGTCCTTTTCAGTTCAGCCTATATCATTCTGGCAGCCATGGTTGTCAGTGCACTGGCTTTCCAGAGGCTTTCACCCGCTCGCATCATGAACTCTACATGAGAGGACCCTTCTCTGACCAAGAAGCCCATAGATGATATCGTTACAGTTTCTGTAACTTTCTTTCTTTTACAGAATTGGGTTGTCGGCCCTATTCTGACCCCCAACCTGGAGGACCAGTGAGTGCTCTTAGTCTGATCTCTACCCTTCAACCTTTCTGGCTTGGGAGACCCTACCAGGACACGAATCTCCCGCCAGTATAGCTGTCCGGGTCCTAGAGACATTCAAGCCCCCTAACCATGCCAAGGTTGCACTCGCTAGAGGGATATATACATATATATACTAGCAAAGAGACCTGATTTTGCTCAGGATTGAATGATGATCCATATTTTATTGCCATTGAAATCTGTGAAAATGCCCGTTTTTCAATCAAATAGATTGCTTGCTTTAGTTGGAAACCCACCATGGTGCACCGGGAGGAAGCTTCACATGCCTCTCCGCAGTGACTTAGTTCACAATATATTGTAGTTTACATTGCACTGTAGAGAATCTACTGTTGATTTTATAAATTTTTTTATTATGGCTTGAATTAAAGTTTAAAATGCAAAAGTCAAGTATCATGGTTCAGTTGTACTCTAAACAGAAACATTCATTTTGAACATGCCTCTATCATATCAAAGAAACTACTGTTGATTTTATATGCAGGGCCTTTCTACTTGTGCAGTGATAAAACTTCTCAGATTCATGTGTGATGTTAGGCTGTATAAAATGTTAACTTTAGTCAAAATCGCCTGTTCCTTCTTTCATTGTATTTTTTGATTATCGATTATGAATACTTATCAGAGGCATTCTGATACAAAACCTATCTAAGAACATTGTCAGGCACATAAAGTACAGTTATGTGAACTTTCAAAACGATCGGCTCAACCGTTTGTGAGTTCATAGAGAATGAACTCATATGCATGCACACACACACGCACGCACAAACACAAGAACACACACACGCACAAACACACAAACACATACACAAGAACACACAGACACACACACACACAAACACAGACACACACAAAATTCCTTTTATATAATAGTAGGTATATCTATCTATCTACTATTATATAAATGTCACTTTGTGTGTGTGTGTGTGTGTGTGAGTTCCTGCCTTCCTCATAGGTTCCGAAACGGCTGAGCCTATTTTTTTCAAATTTCACACAAAGGTAATTTATATTTCTGGCAGTGTTCTTAGATATGTTTTGTACAGAAATTCATCTGATAAGCATCAAAAATTGAAAAAAATCCAATCTTAAAAATAGCTTTTCTCTCTCATAGATAAAAAGAGTAATTTTTATGCGGGAATATTTTACATCACACCAGCCAAGGAAGATAATAAAATCTCAGCAAATCATTTCTTCTTCAAAAAACACAGATTTATTATAATCTGGAGATATAGCTTAGTGATAGAGCATTCGGCTACAGATCGAATCATCACCTGTTCAAGACCAGGTGTACCTCACCATTTTATTTTTTATTTTTTTCTAATTAATGAGTTCAAATTACAATAAAAGAACAGGCACCATTTAAAATCACCGTAAATAATTTTTTCGTTTGCATATTTTAAAACTAAACATTAATCAGAAGTGACTTTTCCAGGGCATTCATCGTCAAGCCCAAATATCAGCTGACATGATACTGTAAACAAACACAAACGAAATTTGATGACAACATTGTTATTATTATTATTATTATTTTTTTTTTTTTTGCAAATTAGTCCACCGGGCAAATTATTTCTCGTAAGATATAATAATCAATAAACGATTGATTCTATAATAAAACATACACAATTTGCATAAATGAAAATATGTTTTAAGTGTAATTTATAACTGGGCAATATATGACCATCCAGTATATATGTGTGTGTGTGTGTATATATATATATATATACATATATATATGTATATGAGCAAACAGTTAATAAAATATGTTAAAAACCACTTTGAAATGAGTTAAAAACATATTTAATCTGAAAAGGAAACAGTAGATAAATGGATAGTCCTTAATCCGTAGAGTTTCGAAGAAATACTCTCCTTCTCATCAGAGGGTAGGAATTAGCAAAATGCGGGATCGGATTTTGCATGCAGAAGTATTTGATGAAACAACAAGTAAGTCAAAGATCTTACTTGAAAACAAAATAAGTTAAGCAGAGGGAATATGGTAAAGAAAAAGGTGATTACACATGAATGGATAGTCTGGTGGAAGATAAAAAATCCAGTGACAGTAAAATCCAAATGTAAAACTTCAAGAAAGTTAAAAGAATTAAAAGATATATATATATATATATTTATTTATTATTTTTTTTTTGTAGATTACTGTTTTTAAAAATCATTAATAAATAAATAAATAATATGTCCAAATAAAATTGGGCGACTTTCTAAGAAAAACACCGGTTCTCCAAGGCGGAGACATAAACATTACTATCGTTTAAAAAATCAAAACAAAAACCACTTAAACAGATGAACGATAAAAACGAAGCAGTAAATTGTCTATGGGAAGATAGCGCAGTGGATTAGTGCGCTGGACATACATAAGGTCCAAGGTTCGAATCCTACCAACAGTCAAGCTACGCTGAAAAGGAGTAGGGCTTCGAAACATGTGTGTCCGTAGATTACTGTTTTTTAAAATAATAAATAAATAAATAAATAATACGTCCAAATAAAATTGGGCGACTTTCTAAGAAAAACACTGGTTCTCCGAGGCGGAGACATAAACGTTACTATCGTTTAAAAAATCAAAACAAAAACCACTTATATATATATATATATATATATATATATATATATATATATATGTATATATATATATATATCTCGCGTTTGGTGGAAGGATGACATAAATGCCAAAAGTTGAGATTTTTGTTGCAAAACATGTAAAATATCAAGGAAATCTGATCACAAAAACTCATTGCTGAATTCAAAGTATTTATGTGAAAATAAGTGTTTGAATATTTGTTATACGTCTGTTGAAATGTGGATGCTTAAGACCACAGATTTTCTTAAAATTCTCTACCTAATTATGTTCTATTTGTTTTGATTTTTCCAGACTTGCAAATCAATGAGCACTAACATCATTGTTGTTCATTAAAGTCGAACATCTAAAAAATTCTATTTTGTAAGCCCCTTCAAATATGACTGGAAGAAAAACACGAAAGGTTGGTCAGTGGGAAAGAGAAACAGCAAAACGGAAGCGAAATAGTGGAATAGAATATGTCGGTAGTTCTTCAAAATGCATTGGAGAAGCATATTCTTACAATTTGTACTTTATGTTAGAACTAGCCTGGGTGCCCGACGTTGCCCAGAGGTGTGTGTTGAGCAAAAAAAAAAAAAAAGTGGTAGTAGGCAGGCAGACTCAAACCCGTATCACGAAGGGGGAAAAGAACGTAAAAAAAAAAAAGTGACGTTTTTGCTGTTGCATCCATCGCCAAACCAGAAGTTGCAAAGGTTTAAATTAAGGCTAGTCAATCAAAAAGAGGGAATGACTTTTGAAAATATCAGCAAAAAAAACAACCTGTCCCCGTAGAAAAGTGCCCAATTGAGTGTGAAGGAATTAATGTTTATAGCCAATTTTTCGATATTTGTCATCCGAAGGGTCAAGTTTAAACACGATACCAATCTTACAAAAATCCGTCGCTTCTATTAAAAGTTTTAAGCAGACATACACACAAACATACATTTAAACAGACAGGTGAGATTTATATTATAGACTAGTGGGAGTGCCCGGCATTGTCTGGGTGTTTGTCGGTGTAAAAGAAAAAAAATGTTTTGGTATGGAGGTAGGCTCGAACACGAAGCCTTGAGGCAAATAGCCTGATAACTTACCATGACGCTACGAGGGCAGAGAAGTGATAATGGTT
This sequence comes from Euprymna scolopes, assembly GCF_053919585.1. Lineage (NCBI taxonomy): Eukaryota > Metazoa > Mollusca > Cephalopoda > Sepiida > Sepiolidae > Euprymna > Euprymna scolopes. The sequence goes on from NC_136513.1 coordinate 47,520,248, forward strand.
GAAATTAAATATTTAAAAACGCAGGTGGTTAAACAAACATCAACGTGTGGTTTTCTAGGTCAAACATCACGCCACGGAGAATTTTGTAACATAAAAGTCACTGAAATAAAAGATACAGATGACCTTTCATAAATCGGACATATTACAATCTAGGGAGTATATAAAAAGTTCCAAGAAACAGTGACCCACCCCCTCTCTGAGTGTCCCCCACCCCACCCCAAAAGCCTTTGGCGGACATAAAAAAAAAATGCACACACACACACAAATACACATACATTTTTGCTTTTATATATATATATAGATGATATTGTAAGATTGTTTTTGTATTTAAATAGTTATTAAATTTCTTCCGTTACACAATTATTAAACCTGATTTAAAGGCTCAAAGAAGTATCATTATGCTCCAAACGTTTGACCTCTTTTTTTTGTGAAAAATGTCAAGTGGTGCTTATGTCGTTTTTCCGTCAAACGCGTCATATGTCGTCATCTGTAGTAATAAGCAGAGATCTATAGTGATAAGCGGTAAGATTATACATCTAAAATCAAGGCTCTTAAAAAATTCATACTAGAATGTGAACGGTCATAGAAACAAGCGTCTAAGGATGGTGTGTGCATACTGTAAAAAGTCATCGACACTCGAACACAAAACCTGACGATAGGAGATGAAAAAAAATTACCTTTATCCCCAAGTGGCTTCCGGGCCTTGATAAGTGGTGACTACCTTGTAAAAAAAAAAAAAACATGCAAATTAAGACACGGTCGAATTTGGACATATAAAAAGCCAGTATTTTTTTCATTGGCAAGAACATTTTTTTTTTTTGACTTGGTATAGCTTGAACGTACGGTTAATTCACGTGTCAGTTGGAAGAAAGAAAGACGGATTTTCTATGAACGTTGAAACAGGAAAAAAGAAAGAATTCTCATTAATACGTGTGTCAAGAACATTGCAAATTGACGGAAAAAACTTTATTTTTTATGAAAATTTCATGATATTCGGCAGTTCAAAGGAAAACTTCAATTTCAACCCTAGATAGAATAAGTATATCTTGATATTATTAAATTGTGAATTGCACTCTTCTGGAGGTTGAAGGTTACATCCTCAGTGCAGGCGATATTCACAAGTACAAATTACTTAGGACTTCTACCCAATCATAGCTGTAGGAACAAGAGCATGCTATAATACGTAGATTAAATAAATAGTTGCGTTCAAAGTTCCAAACCAATTTTCTGAGTTCAAAAAGATACACCTAAAGAAGATCGGAGGTTAGATCGACCGAAATGTTACGAAAAATAACACTTAACACAAGAAGATTTGTCTGAAAAATCCAAATAATTTTCCAATGGATGTCATCTTAAAACAGGGGGCATAACTTGCAATACAGAGTTACGTCCCTTAAAATAAAACAAATACAAATTGTAAGTTCAAATATTTCCGACCAACACGAGTTCTAGTATTTCTGTAATTTTCAAGTTATAAATAAATTAGTTTTAAATGTTAAATTCTTTTGTGGCCTACTTTAGGCCATGTCGTTGTCTCTAATAATAACGGTTGCTGATAAGGGCATGCACATATACACAAGTACTAGTGGGACCTGTGGAAATTCCACAGGGGACTAATTCATATGTAATATATTGATGTTGGCATTCTTTTGATGTTCAATATAAATAGTGATGTCCTGATATTATTGTAGCTTTTTGGTTAAAACTGCAAAGTATTTATCTAAGCTAGCAGGGACACCCCGCATACCCAGTCATAAAATACACTTAAACATGATATTTTAATTTATGTAGATTTCATATATATTATTATAGAGTCAATTTTCTATTGATTCTTATATATTATAAAGTTATGTTTTCAAAATTAGTGCCATCAGCTATAATCAAAACTGAAAGTAAAATATATGAAGAATTCTTGGTAAAATTATAAAAAAAAAAATAGATGACTTGAGTGCCATCAGCTATAATCTATATATATAAAAGGGAAAATGTATGTATGTATGTACGCTTTTCCTCGATGTCCACAAAAGGCTTCTTTCAGAGAAGCGCTTGCTCGCTTCACAACTTCTTAAAACTTTTTATATCATCTATAAATTGTAATATCTCAGAGTTACCCACGGAGCTCGCCTGTCTGTTCAATTTTATTGACTTTCAAACGTTAATTATTCGACATTTCCCGCATCGGCACGCGTTACATTCGGTTTTCGGTATAAAAAAAAGCAAAACTCGACTCTAATCACAGGCTGAAAGCCAGTTGTCTTAAGAGAGCTAAGTAACGTTTGTTCAATGTCGACTTCGTCATATCAGACTGTAGCTTTCATTTCGCTCCTCCTAATAAGCAGGGAGCGGGTTTTTAAAAATAAACAAACCGATTTATTTACCTCATTCAAAACTGTCCCGCACAAAATGCTAACTGCTGAATACCTATCGCCGTCACGTCAATCAAAAACGCGCACCTGTTTTTTTTTAACACTTTACTATTTTCCAACTGCGCGTCGTGAAGGCTTCGTTTTTTTTTTCACGGGCACCTGTTTTTTTTCACATTTTCGGGGTTTTTTCACATACCCCGAAAAACACCCGGGCAACGCCGGGTACCCCTCGCTAGTCTATATATATAAAAGCGAAAATGTGTGTTTGTATGTGTGTTTGTGTGTCCGCTAAAAACTTTCGACAGACAGAACAAAAATTCACAAACTCGGTATCATATTGAAGCTCCATCCTTCGCTCAAAAAATATCGAAAAATTGGCCAAAAACATTAATTTTTTCACCCTGAAATCAGCACTTTTCTACAGGGGGGGGGTCAACAAAAACCGTCCTCTCATGACGAGATCGCTTCTATACATGCATCAGACGACGTCATAACTTGATTTAGTTTAAATATTTGAAGAACTGACACAATTTCATGTACGTTGTGTTAGCTCAGTTGGTTAGAGCGTTGGGTCATTATCTAAAGGTTTTGGGTTCGAATCGTGGTGTGAGATGTCTTTTTTTTTTTTCGATTTTTTAAATTTAAATATTGAAGCAAGGTTATTTAAGCCATTTTTCATGTAACGTTCGTTTTTCTGTTTTTTTTTTTTACTGAGTTTATTCTTAGGTTTTCATTAACACCCCCCAACTCTGACCACTCACACCCACCTAAAAACACCCGGCCAACGCCGGGTACCCACTGATTTGAAAAATTTTAATATCGAAACAGGCTTATTTAAGCCATTTCTCACGTGTTTTTTTTTTGGGGGGGGGGGGTTATTTTTCAGATTTTTTAAAGAAGTTTTAACGTTCGTTTTTCTGTTTTCTTTTTTGTTTTTCCGATTTTTACATTTAACATCGTTCGTTTGCCTTACGTTAGTTTTTTTGTGTTTTATTTTTACGTTTTGATACCCCCCTCCCCACCACCCGAGTACCCCACCACTTTATTTTTCAGATAAGTTTTAATGTTCGTTTTTCTGTTTTCTTTTTTGTTTTTTTTTTACTTCGCTTATTCTTAGGTTTTCATTAACAACCCCCACCCACGCCTGACCACACACACCTCCAAACACTCGGGCAACGCCGGGTACCCCCCCCCGCTAGTCGAAACTGAAACCAAAACTTATGAACAATTCTTGGTAAAATTATTTCTTACAAAAAATGAAAGGTCATAACAACTAATCAACAGACACTCAGAAGAAAAAAGATGTAAGAGTGACACACAAAATGACACACACACTATCATATTAATATATTAAAAAAGAAAAACAAAATGCAAAAAAACACAAATTCTGACACATTCTGCAAATATTAGTTTCACTTTTGGTGTGTGTGTGACACCATCGACCCTCAATACCTTAAAGTCCATATCATATTATTTCGTTAGAAGATATTCCACAATTGCTAATCATCAGACACAAAATACAAGTGTAATACATGCAAAAATATACACAATTAGTTATTTTATTAATACAAGTGGCAAACTTACCTCCCTTTCATTTTATTGACCCTCAACATGCTAAAGTCTACATCTACATCGAGGCAGTGTTTGTCAGTTGATGTCAGCTGATTTCAATTTCTTAAAGCTCTCTTGATCTGGTTCAAACCACGACTTACCTTTTGAATATGTCAAACTCAACGTCCTGAACCATCACAAACAAAAGACTATCCTCAAACTGTCCCTAACTTCTGATTCCCAAACAATTCTTTTAATTTTTTCTTGACAGTAAAAAAAACCCCAAATAAACATAGCCGTATTTATTTCTTAGAAGTTGTTCATTTACAACATAAAACTAAGGGTTATAGAACCGCAGATTATAAATCTCATTTCCTCTCCAAGTCTAATTTATTCTTTTTTTTATTAGTCAATTATCATAAACAGGGCAAGTTCACTTGCCTTAGTAAATCTTTTCGAACCTCATTGCTATAAGGTGCCTTCAATAATTTTCCAAACTTTTTTGAAAAGGCATTTAAAATTGTTGACTCTTAAAAAGTCAGTATGTTATTGCTATACATCTTATGAGATGACTGACCAATTTTTATGGTTTCAGGTTCAAATGAACGGCTACATCAGGAATTGGAATACACCCTAATAAAGCCTGATTTTCATAGCTGGTGCATTTCTAAAATGCAATCTAGACGTGAGGACACTTTAGAAGAACAATATGCAATAAAATTCTGTTTTAAACTAGGAAAAGATGCCACAGAAATGTATGGAATGCTTCAGACTGCCTTTGGACCATCTTGCATGAATCAAGTATCAATTTTTGAGTGGCATGAGAATTTCAAGGAAGGCAGGAATGATGAGAGGTATGGGACGAGTAAGGAAAACAGAACATAAGAGTTGATTGGTCAAATAAAGAATTTCATAGATAAGAACCATTGTGTGTCTATAGAGACAATAAGTGCACAGTTTGATGTCAGTGTGGGAACTGTACAGACAATTATTATTATGAGGAACTGAAGATGGGGAAGACTTGTGTGAAGTTTGTTCTAAAGCCGCTTTATCCGTGTCGCAGACTATTTGACCAAAATGGGCATCAAGATAATCCTCATCCTCCCTATAGTCCAGACCTTGCTCTTTGTGACTTTTGGTTATTCCCTAAGTTCAAGAAAAATCTTAGAGGCTGTCGTTATGAGACAATTGAGGAGATGAAAGAGGCTGTGAGAAAGGTCATTGACATGCCTGCACAAGAGAACTTCCATGGGGCCTTCCAGAAGTTGTTGGAACGGTACAAGTGCATTGCAGTCGGAGGAGATTACTTTGAAAGGGGCTAGAGTTTCATGTTTGTACTATCAATAAAAGTGCCCATGCGAAAAAATCTGGAAACTTAATAAAGGCACCTTGTATATGCCATCTCGCCGAGAATTTGCAGTTGATTATTGAAAGAGTTAAAAATACTCTAAACAAGTTTATCCAGTTTCGCTGGCACTGGCTTGATATGATCAGGGTCTGGTTATCGGCTTCTTCTGAAAAAAATGTTTTATTGAATTTTTTAGTTTGGACAGAAGTGAAAAGTATAGATGAAAATGAGTGGATATTTAGTTCGTTTCCACTTGCCGAAGATCGGAAGTTACATCGACAGGAATGTAGTGAAAATAACACTCAAGATGAGAACAGTAGTTTGAAGAATCCAAATAATATGACTATGTCTTTAGTTTATTAGTTTGTAATTTGGTTATTATGAATTTTTTTTTTTCTTTATCTAGGGCGAGAAAAAAGGCTGGCAAACTCCAGGCGCAGTTGGAATTAATGGAAGAAGAAGATAAAATCAGTAAAGATCGAAATGTTGACATCAAAAGGCGTTTAAATGAAATCGAATCCCGTCTCAGTGAAGCCATTTTACCTGACGAAAAACTAAATATTTTAAAGGTTTATGGTTTAATATTTCTTTTAAGATTTCTTGTACATTTTGTATTTTTTTTCATCCTAAACAAAGCATTTTGTCCACTTGAAATAGAATCATGTCTAACAGGACTGTGGGAGTTTCAGCATCAAGATGTCTGCTTATATTTAAACTTCTGCAAGTTAGTTCAATTAGGAAAGCAGAAAACAGAGCAGGAATTCCAAACTCTAGCAATCCGAGGGAATAAACTATTAGAGTAGAAGGTTTTCCTGCATCTGATAACCTCAGCAGTGAAGGAGTGGGATTTTGCTGCTTGTTGGGTTAGTTGGGAGTATGTACGTTGAGGAGGGGGTGCACAAGTGCTATGAGTTCAGAAAAGCACATTTCAATTAAAGTACTTGTAAAATTGACACAGAGATGTAACATTGCATCATGGAATAAAAGTTAGAGCTTGGTCGATAGTATGTGACTTTTTTTAGATTTGAGACTCTTTTTTTAGACCCTGTCTAAAAGTGAACAACTACTGGTAGAGGCATCAGCTCAGATGTGACAACAATACTCCATGCATGTTCGAGTTGTGGCTTTGTAAAGATATAGGATACTGTCAGGTGTGAGCAGTTTTCTAGCATGGTAGAGGGAGCCTACCTTCTTTGCAGCAGCCTTGGCAATGTCCTCAGTGTATTTGTTCCAATTCATGTTGCCTGTGAATGTTAAGATGAGGAGTTTAAAGCATGCCCTCTCAGTTAGGTTGTTATTTGCCATGACAGTTTTCTTAAAAGGTTTGAACACAATAATTGTAAAGATGGGCCAAAGCCTTACTTCGCCATATGAAGTATTCCTGATATTATGTCATAGAAACGTTGATGATTCAGCAATTATTTATCTGATCAGGTTGAAAATGTTCATGGTTATTACCGTTATCGAAGAGCATCAGATCTATCTTATACTAGCAGGGAGACCTAATATTGCCTGGGATTAGATTTGGAGAATCAACAAACATTCCACACCATAGTTTTCTTGTCATTGAAATCGGTGAATTTGCCCATTTTTCAATTAAATCAATTGATTATCTGCTTTAGTTGAGGATGCACTGTGAGGAAACTTCACATCCCTTCTTGCAGTGACTTAGTCCACAGTGCATTGTAGTCTACATTGCACTGTAGAGAACCTACTGTTAATTTTATGAAATTATTTTTTATATGTAACGGTTTGAAGTAAAGTTTAACATGCAAAAGTCAAGTATCATGGTTCAATTGTGGTTGAAACGGAAACATTCATTTGAAATTTGCCACTATCTTATCAAAGAACCTACTGTTGATTTTATATATAGGGCTTTTCTGCTTGTGCAGTGATAAAACTTCTCAAATGCACTTGTGATATTAGGCTGTATAAAGTGTTGACTGTGTTCAAAATCAGTATCTTCCTTTAATTGGATTTTTTGATTATCAGTTAACAGTTTTCGACACTTTTTGGAGGTATTCTGATAAAAATCTATCTAAGAACACTCCCAGATGCATAAAGAACATTTTTGTGAAATTTCATAAAAATGGGCACAGCCTTTTTGGAGTCCAGAGGGAATGAACACACACGCACACACACATACAAAGCTAATTGCCTTTTACATATTTATATTTCTAAAATAAGATTTTTGATATTTAGAAATTAGATAATTTCTGCAATGTATTTTTAAAAACTTGTCACGGACAAACAGATGGACAAACAAAATCTCTATCTTTGCTTATAAGCTTTTTAAGTTTTTAAAAATACATTGCAGAAATTGTCTAATTTCTAAATATCAGAAATCTTATTTTAGAAATGGAGAATATTGCATTGACAGTAAAGAATAAATTCACAACAAATAAAACGAATGCAACGACCAAAAATTCACCTATCTAAGAACACACTCAAACACAAGATACACCTGTGCAAAATTTCATAAAAATCGGCACAGCCATTTTGGAGTCCACAGGGAACCAACTCACACACAGAGACTAATTGCCTATATATAAGTAGAGATAAATAATACGGCATAATTATGTTGACACACTGGTTCACGCTGGATCACCAAAGTTAGGCAACATTGAACCTGGTCAGTATTAAATGGGTGACCATTTGGGACTTCCAAGTGCTGTATGTGCTCTCCGCTTATCTCGGCATTATTTCCGGTCGTCTAGCACTTCTCCTTGCCACTGAACTCAAACAGGGCTGATGCAGGAGAGGTGTGGTTGGAGATTGCACAACCCTTGCCTCACAATTACATGCGCAGCTGCTCCTACAGGGGGTATCCTTTGTCTCTCAAAACTGAATGGAGACATCAAGAGATGAATAGAAAATCTGTTCGTCCATGACAAGTTTTTAGATTACATTACAGAAATTGTCTAATTTCTAAATATCAGAAATTTTTTTTGGAAATGGAGAATATTGCATAGATATAAATAATAAATTTACAACAAATGAAAGGAATGAAACGACCAAAAATCTAAATCGAAACCTTGAAATCTTCAGTCTTAGATTCTACAAGAAAGAGCATCAACCAGATTTTCATAGGAAAGGCACAACAATATTGGAATCTTGGAGAGTTTTATTGCAACTCAAATTCTAGTGATAGATAAATTAGTAACCGGCTGTTGCAATAAGGTGATTTGCAATGGTTATTGAAAGAGGTGGAGCATGATGAAGATCTGGGAAAACTTGTTGTCACTCAGACTCCAAGGAACCCTACTTGCTAGTGAGAAATCACTGATATTGATCTGTATGAAAATCTCTAGTAAATAATGAATAGTATGACTCTTAATAATTAATGAGTTTGAACAAATTTCTTTGATTGCTTTCTTCGTCTGTTTGTAAAATTGCCATTTCATGATGAAGGATGATATACTAAGGATTCGGGCTGATTCATTTTTTTTTTTTTTTTTTTTTTTTCAAAATCTTAATTTTTAGTTATTATCTCTATCCCTACCCACGCAGGGCCCCATGCAGTCTGTTTTGCATAAGGCCCCTGCAATAGCTAAGGCCGGCCATGGTACACCTAGTTCTAACATGATTTCTAATAGAAAATTATACTCTTTGTTACTTTATCTTAACCTTACTTGAAAATTTCCGATTTTAACTTTATTTTATACTACCCATCTATATGTGCATCTTATTAGGGACTTAATTGTCAATGTCATGACAATAGGAGTTATTCCCCTTGTATACAGAAAATGGCAAAAGGAGTTACTTCCCTTGGATAATTATACAAAAAATGTAGAAGGCAGACACGTTTACACATCCAAATCTGAATATTTTTACAGAACAATATCGTTATTATTTTTTTTAATTAAAAACAATTTGGGTGCTTGTTTACATTGACAAGCTTTTAAACCAACGCATTTCAGGTGAAAACATTATTATATACTTGTGTGTCATGGTGAAATTTGTATAAATTCCCCAAATTATGAAAAATGATCGAGTAGAAATAAAAATAGAATTTATCGAGTTTTATTCTATGTTGTAATGTAGAAGAATTGTGCAACCAATTCAGTATGACAAACAAGCGAGATAATCCTTGACTTAAACTGACTTAAATTTAGGGTCCGCCATCTTTAAATACACTAACTAGAGATGTAATTGTGGCTGATGTTTTTTTTTATTTAAAATACTTCTAGCACATCTACAGAATCATTTTTCATAATTTTTGGAATTTATGCTTATTTCGCCATCACATGTAAGTACGTAATGTTTTCACCTGAAATGTATTGGTTTAAAAGATTACTTATGTAAACAAGCACAAAAATTTGTTTTCCTCTCGTTTCCATTTCTCTGCAGAGAAAGTGCAAAAACTATCTCACACAAGAACATCCAAATTGGAAGCAGTACAAGGAAGTGTTGGAATCGCAGTTGAAAGAAGCTTTCTTGCAGGCAAACAAAATCTCTGGAAGTTCCCCAGAAAAGATGTTCCAACTCAAACGCAACAGCGAAACGAGCATTGCAAGACAACTGACAACGAAACCGCCGTTTACGCCATCAAACATAAACAAAACTGATATGGAAATCCAGGATACATTTGTTGTTCCCCCGGAGAAACCTCAAAGATTACTTCCACGATTCTGTAATGAAGAGACAATCAGTAAAAATTTAACGCAAGTGTTTTCCCCTGGCATGTCTTTTCAAATCGATAATGAGTTTCTTTCGCATGATCCTCAGCATCTGCAAAATGGAATCTTCCAACTGAACCAGCCTCCCCCTCCTTCACAAACTGGGATTGATAGATATGGGAACGGTCTATTGCCTTCCACTGTCATGCCAACCCGATTCCCGCAACCAGAACGGATGATGATGCAGGTTTCCCCACTTGCTTACAACCACGAAGCAGAAAGAGTTTACCCATCCGATGGATTTTATTTGGCGCCATCCCATCAGCAATACCAAAATGCAAAACAGGTAAGAAATATTAGTTTCTGTGTTTTGCTTAAGGGTTTATCTACTTATTATTAATATTACTGGTATGAACCCACACAGATCCCACAATATTATTAATATAAATAAATTGAAAGTAAAACTATTTATCTAAATAAAATGCGATACTTCTTTGGTTAAGATCAAAGTGTAGTGTATATATTTATATAATTCTAAAACTCTGTAGGTAGATTTTTCTTGCTTTCTTGCATCTTGTCTTCCACAATAAGGCAATTCCATCTTTTAAAAAAATGGTTCTGGTACTGTAAAAAAAACCAAACTACTCAATCAAATTAAGTGAAATTTTTTTTCGGAGATCATGTCAAAACAGATACGTACAATTAACTTTTTTTTTTCGATATTTTCATTTTTTTAATGTCTTGATTAAACTGTACAAGTACCAGAACCCTTATATTAGCAGGGGAGGTAATTAATTTTTAAAAACTAAAGCTTAGGCCGATTTTTTAGAAGTTTTTAAAAGAAAAAAACATGCAAAATATGTATATACGTTATATTCATTTGGAATTATTTTTTACATAAAAACGTTTTTATGAGAGTGTGTTGAAGGCAGACATCTTGGATTTGGTTTAAATTTTTGTTTGAATTTTAGAAACGACACGGGAGATAACTCCATGTAAAGTGCCAACACTCCCTCTTCATCTTTAATAACTAGCTTTTCTTCCTAAAAATCGAACCTTTTGCTTGGTATCGTAACAAATTGTTTTTTCGCTGTAAAATAAAAACTACTTGATGAAATTAAGTGAAATTTTTTTTCGGAGAACTTGTGAAGGAGGGGGAGGCTGGTTCAGTTGGAAGATTCCATAATAGAATTTAAACTTTTTTTTTTCGATATTTTCGTTTTTTAATGTTTTTACTAAACTGTACAAGTACCAGGGTTCTTTAGTTATTATGTAAGCTAAAATTACTAATTTCTTTGAAAACTGTTTTCTTTAATAATTAATTTTTTATCTAATTGTTTTTCATAATTTTGGGATATGTTTATTAGTTTGACATGAGAATTCATTAGATACCATTGGTTTCACTTGAAATATTCTGAATTTTGAATTTTTCTGTAATAACGAAGAAGTGCTGAAGTTTTCATGTAATTATCTCCCTTGAAAACTCGCAAGTTTAACGAGTGCTGTTGCCCACTATTACTTCTGTCCAAAATAAAAAAAAAATAATTTCAATTGAACCAAATAATAAATTAGTAATTAAACAAAACAAATAAGAGGGGGGAAATGATGATGATGATAAATAATGGAAATTTTTGTTATACAAATAACGCAATGACTAGAATATCAAACTAATCAGACGTAAAAATAAGTCATATTCTCCGCTTGACAGTTCAGCTAATCCCTATCCCAATTCCGTTTTTACAATATTTTCCTCCTTCTTATTTATTTATTTTTTTACAACATTCTTTTGGTTTCTTTCTTTTTTGAAAAAGAGATTATATTCTTGAAATGTTAAACATTTCCACCATCCTAATTATTTCAAACAGTAAGTCTATATTTACTCATTTGTATTTGCAATTTTTTTTTGAAGATAAAAAAAAGAAAACCTACAGAAAACCTCTTTGTTCGTTTGTCTGTTTTTGCTCATCCGTCGCATCACTTAAAACCTGACTTCCTGCATTGCTATAACCTTCTTATACTCTCACATATTTATTTACTAGCAATGCTTCAAGCCAACTACCTTTCCCTTTTATTAATATATATATATTTTAGACAAACTGTCTAGGCCCAGAGCGTCTAGTCTCCCATAATATAAGGGCCAACTTGTGTGTGTTTGTAGCAGTCGAATATTTTTATGTACTATTTTTTTTTATGTCAATAGATAAGTACTACAGAGTGATTCGCCCATAATATATGTTTGCATAGAAATACAGTTTGTTGGACTACTTACAGTACATGTGCAGTTTGTTTCTTTTCCTGCTTTTCAGATGGTTGTATTTGAACATTTTTTTTTGTCTGTTGGCTCTTCCAATTCACCTAGAATGTTAACAAGTTTACAAAGATGCGTTGCACCCCAGTTTTCTTTTCTAAGATTTTCTCTTATTTGTTTTGAATTTCTTTAATGCTTGTCTACCTTAGTAATCTTTTAGACTAACGCATTTCAGGTGAAAACATTATGTACTTGCATGTCATGCCAACATTAATATAAATTCCAAAAATTACAAAAATGATTCAATAATTGAATAAATTCTATTTTTACTTGTAATTATTTTTCTATTTTTCTACATTTTTTGTCATTTTTGGACTTGAAGACAATCAAATTGTAATCAGCTGGAAAGCAGGCAAACGGAAGAGAGTTCCACAAATGTGCAGTTCTAAGAAAGAAGCTTTGTTCATGGAATTCACATTTAGGTTTAGGCACAGATACAGAGCATAGGAAATTATTAATAGAGGTTTTGGTTAGACTAATATTTTTCATGAAAGTTTGCACTCCTGAAGCCAAGCCTGGGTCTCTGGACTTGTGGGCCGGTGCTGAATCCTAATGCTACATCCAGGGTCTGCCAGCAGCCACCTGATTGCACCAGGGGATCACCACACTCTTCAGCACATCCAGGTACACTTTGGTGTTTACTTTCAAGCTGACTTCGAAGACGTGAGGTGGCATGATGTGGCCCTCACTTGAAACCACACAAAGGCCATAACCGTGGCAAGAAACTTCATTGAGCTGTGCTCTCAAGTGTTGAACCGTCCAGATTTGCATTTTGAGGGTGCTGGCAATGGTCCTGTTGTCATAAATTGGATCAGTAGAGAGCATGAATTGTGCAGTGGCACATCTCTGATCTCGCTCATTTTGTCACTTTCAGACATGATAGAAGACTCCTATCGCTCTTAGGATTTTGTAACGACTGGCCAACTAGTAGATAATCTTCAACAAAAAAAAGGAAACCAGTTTTCATCAAAAAGAAATGGAATCATGTTGTATTTTCTAGGGTGACAACTTTATCATTCCACTTTGTATATGAAAATGTATGATTTTTAAAATTCATAAATAGTTTTGAATAGTCTAGTCTTTGAATTTGTAATGTGTAATTTCCTTTTAACAGATATTGTCTTGAAGGAAGATAACAGTTTTTTTTCTTTAGACATTAAAAAGTTGATAGATTTTTTCCTGGATCAAAGTTTAAAAAATATTGTGAATATTCAATGGATTCATATCCAATTTTGGAGAAATTTTTTGAAAAAGTTTAAGGGCTTCTTGATTTGTCCCCAACCCTCACACCCGTTCTTTAAAAATGAAACAAAAAAACAAAAAAACTTGGCCTAAATAACCAAAATGCACATTTTTTTAATTTTAAATTGAAAAACAACAATTTTGTTTAACTATTATGATATATTCACAATATAAAGCCAATTTATTTATGTGCATATTTCAGCAGTCAGTCATGCAAGGAGAGGGAAAACAACAGGCAAATGTTGCTGGATCACTTGGACAAGAGGACCCAAAAGCAATTACGACTGATCTTGGACAAGAATCTAGCAATTTTTTTGTGTTGAATGGACAAAAAGCATTTGACATTGCTGACGTAGAAGATGGGCAGGTAGATCGGCATAAGTTATCAGGTAAGTCTGAATTGCAAGGATTTAGATTTTCACATTTTTTACTTGCATCCAATGTTAATTTTTCGCTTTTGTTATTTTTAAAAAATTATTTGTTGATATGTGTTATCGAGCAAAGTATACTCTTTAACAGATTTATATAACAACTTAGTGTTATATACTCATTCATGACATTATTTACTTCTTAATTTACTCTTAAGAAATGATGTGTATCAATAACTAGCATGAACCAACTTGCTTGTGTTCAAGTTATGTGCAGAGAGGCCGAAAGATTAAGACTGACAGGCATCAAACTCATTGACTTGGAACAGACGTGTTGTATGTGCATGCTGGCAGGGGTCACGACGCAGGTCACTGCATGTTGAGTGCAAGTTATGTTAATGGGATGCTACCCACCCACCCATCCCCACGTATACCTCAATATATAAGCGTGACACACGTGAGTTTTTGAAAAAGCCACAGTCAGTTAGTCAGAAGACAGTCTAAGATTTCTTTCGTCAGACCGAGAAAATCTGGATTCAAGATGAGAAAGCGGAAAAAGAAGAAGAGATTTGGATCGATTCAGCAGAGGCCTCTCAGGAACGAGAAATTCGGAACAAAGACTTTCTCCAAACAATAACATCCAAGCCGTTTTTTTTGGGGGAGCATGCATAAATTGTCGCAAGGAAAGGAGAAAAAAGGTATATGTTTTAAGATCTCCTTATATATGACACACACACACACACACACACACCTGTATACACACATGTGCACACACAAAGACAGACAATCACAGCCAAGTTTGAATTATATCGAGATCACATGTAGAATGCCTGCATTATATTGAATGCATACTAGAGTTGAGACGATTAATCGGAATTGGTGCCAATTTTACGACGCCAAAACGATTCTTTTGATTGTCTTTTTTTATTTGATTTTGCTAAAATCAAAATCTTCCATTTCTGGTAATAATGATAAAATAATAAATATTCATGGATTTTAAAATATCAGTAAAGCTAAAATAAAAAGATCATCCTCCACAAGTGTAATTTTACATTTACAAAATTATCTATATAGTTAACATGTGTTTTTTACGGAAATCAGGGAAAATAACGACTCTACAGTTAAATATTTAGAGATTTATAAAGAATCGGAATCGGTAATTGTATCGAAATCAGGAGAAATATTGGAATCGTCCCATCACTAATACATACATAAGAATATATGCACTATCCCCCACATAACAATTAGAGACACAAACAGACAGTGTCTTGTGGTAACATTCAACTTAGATTATTTCTACATTATTTGATGCAACCCGCTCGCAATGCTTCCAGTAGAGAGACTAAACTGAAAACTCTTGTTTCTTTTACTTGAAAATGTGAGATGTCGTTATATCGTTTGACTATGTTTTGTCCACGAAATTTTACGAAGAGATGAACAAAAACAAATAACTGAAGATGATAATGTTATCTATTTCTATATCAATGAATCTTTGTATTATTTGGATTCTTCGGACTACTGTTTTCATTTTGAGTATCATTTTTACAACGTTTCAATTGATGTAATCTTGGATCTTCTTCAGGTGTACCTTGTCGAACTCGGGAATTTACAACTAGAAATAAAATAGGTTTAAGGCTCTCAAAATATGTATTAAAACTGTTTGCAAGGACACATAGCACAGTGGTTATAGTACTTGGAAAAATCAATTGTAAAATAAGAAATAATAATATTCTCCTGAAAGTTAGAGGTTCAATTCTCAGTGTGGGCAACCAAAAAATACAATTGCGAATTACTTTGGACCTCTATCCAGTCATGTCTGATGGAACAAGAGTATGCTACCACTGTGAAATAAATAAAGGTTTCCATTCAAAATTCTGCCCAAATTCCCAAGTTTGACAGAAACATTACTGAGTTTGACAAGATACACCTGAAGAAGGTCGAAGGTTACATCAACTGAAACATTCTGAAAATGACAATCAAGATGTGAACAGTAGTCTGATGAATCCAAATAATATGAATAACCAATCCTTATCTCAAAAATTCAGAAACGTAATATTAATAAATCTGTCTTTTACTTTTAATATTTCTAATTAGAAATACCTATATACTTATTTACCAGCAATGCTTCAAGCAAACTATCAAACCCTTATATATATATATATATATATATATATATATATATATCCACTCTTATATAAAATCACTGCGTATGTGCGTGAGTTCTTTCACCATAGGTTCTGAAATGACTGAACCTATCTTTTGCAGATTTCACACAAAAGTAATTTATATGTCTGGCAGTGTTCTTGGGTGTATTTTGTACAGAAATCCGATCTTAAAAAATAGTCTTTTCTCTCTTGTAGATAAAAAAGAATTTTTACAGGGGAATATTTTACATTACACCGGCCAAAGGAAATAATAAAATCTTAGCAAATCATTTCTTCTCAAAAAAACATATCTTATCATCTCACCATTTCATTTTAATTTTTTCTCATTAATGAGTTCAATTTACGATAAAAGAAGAGGTACCATTTAAAATTGAGGCAAATCATTTCTTTGTTTGCATATTTTAAAACTAAACATTAATCAGAAATGACTTTTCCTAGGCATTCATTGCCAAGCCCAAATATTAGCTGATGTGATATTGTAAACACAGACAGAATTTGATGAACAACATTATTTTTTTTATTTTATTTGCGAATTAGTCCACCAGATAAATTAGTCCTCATAGTATATAATAATCAATAGAGGATTGATTCTATAATAATACACATGCAATCTGGATAAATTAAAATATCATGTTTAAGCGTATTGTATGACTGGGTAACGCCGAGCATCCAGCTAGTATATATATATGAACAAAACACTTGTGTTTTTTATTTGAAATCACCCCTCCATAATCATGCTACTCTCCTTTCCCATTATTCTATAAAATCTTTTTACCATTATTTCTTCTTATTGTTGGATAGCAGGTGTATATAATGTGTGTATGCCCATCTGGTCTATAAAATATATATGTGTGTATAAAACCGATGCTCGTGTCATCTAGTGGCTGTAAATGTTCATTGTGTGTGTGTGTGTGTGTGTTTACACATATTCAAACAGATATGTTTGCATAACAGAGACAAGGTAACAGTCATTAATTCAGGACAGGTTCACAATATGCCACATAAGGCACAGAATGTATGTTTGATAACGGACTACTAACCTTAGGTTATGGTTCCCTTCATCTCTTGAACAGTGCAAGAAAATATTTCATTGTCAAGAACTATTTTGTTTTCCGTGTTTATTATTCTTATTCTTAGTTTCCCTCAGAGATTTACAATGCTTTCTCTTTTTAGTTTTTACATCTTGGCTGTCACAGAAGATGCCGCTCCTCACGTCAAGGGGAGAGACTAACTCCTCTTTGAGTTGTTTGTTCTCTTTGGCGGTCAGCTAACGACTGATTAAAATCTACTCAAATCTACGTATCATTACATGTTTAAGACCCCAACTCTGACGTAAACCTAAATCTAGTTATTTGTTTACACAAACCAAAAATTCCTCCAGAACTCTGTTTACCTTTATTTTCTAAATTCACATTCCTTTGTAGCCTTTTATTTTTCCAGCTGTCACTCACATTTTTCCATTGTAAGTGTTTTTATTTTTCTAATCATAATAATAGATCCAGTGACCCACCGTCACTCGAATCAATTAATAATAACAATGTTTTGACTCTTGGCACTGTCTGCCACAGTTAATAGAGATACTACGCTGTGATCACAGCTCAAGGGTCACAATATTACATTATTTCTTCTTTATTTTTTCTTGAATTTAATTACATATCTCCTCATATGTCACACGTATTGAACTCCCCCCCCCTCCAACGTATCATTGCAAACCCCCTAATCCTATTCCATGCATCTTATATCCATTATGTGATAATCCCAGTTTGGCTTATTCTACCTTTATCACAATAGCTCCCCAGCTTTTCCTCCCTTCACCTCTATACTATTTAACCTTTATCCTAGATACCCTAATATTCCTTTCCTAATGTGTGTATTGCTAGGTGCCACATTTATTTTTCTTTACCTAGCACCCTCTCTCCCCTTCTGATGAGAAGCATTAGGCTTCGAAATACCTAGATATAAAGAGCTTTTATATCTCTTATTCCTGTTGATGTATTTCCCTTATTGAATTGATGATTAAATTTACATGCACAATATCTTTGTATTGGTTATTTAAAAAAAAAATTTATTTAATATTTTTTTGTATCTAAGCTCTACCTCATATCTTGAGCTATTTATTATCCTGATAAATCTACATTGAAATAATCTTCAAATTTTTCTCATATATATATATATATATATATATATATATATATATATTAAGTAAAATAAATTTTATTCAATGCATATATATTTTTTAAATATAAATATTAACAACACAATTTCATTCAAATAGTAAACGTAGATTGCATGAACAAAGCTTCTTTCTTAGAACTGCACGCCTGTGGAACTGTCTTCCATTTTCCAGCTGACTACAATATTGTTGTCTTCAAGTCCAATGTAAACAAGTTCTTGATGAGCCGTTCCAATTAAGTTAACAAATTTACCAAATTTCCATTACTAACGATTACTATATTGTCCAACTGACTACTGTACACTCTTAACCCTTATCCTCGAGTCATCTCTGGCCTTAATAAGTGGTTATGCCTATGTAAGAAAAAAAATAGCTCGGTAGTGCAATACTAGAGCTATAAATAAATTTTAATATTATACTGTAACAGAATGTGTATGATCACGTGGGAAAATATTAGCAGGAGCTGTAAGATATCTGGTTTTGTGAGGATAAAAAGAAAAGATATATGAAAATTAGGAAGTGTCTGTGAGCTTGCAAAAAAAGAAAAAAAAAAGGACACCACATGCCTGGGGGAAAAAGATTGTGGTCAAAAATGATGGATGTATAAGAAATGGCTGTCTATGGCTGGCGTGTAGTGGAGCAGAAGTGAGAAACTTTTAAGCTGGTGTCAAGACGGGGAGAAAGAAAAAGCGGTAATAAACGACTTGTGTTAAAAACGAAAGAAAAGCTGAGTCAGATTTATTTATTTTTGTTTGTTTGTTCCTTTCTGATGGTGCCGAACGGCGTGGGGGTCCAAGAAAGTTTTGAACTGTAATGAACACAGTACGAGCATAAAGGCTACATTACAATACCGCTTCACTAGAAACAGATATTTATGGTCGTTCAAAAATAAGTCAGTTCATTTACTACACAAGCACATTATTGCTTAAAAAAAAAAATGGTCATTACGTAATGGATGTTTCTTTTCTTTTTTCAGAGAAACTTGAAGAATTTAAAGACGAACTCCAAGAATTACACAAAAACCATAACAAATCTCAGATTTCTCCAGTAGCAGAAGAGCACCATCCACCTGGAAATACAGTAAGGATTTCTTGATTTTTTTTATTCCAGGTTATGGACCATGTGTATATTCAGCACCCCAGTCATGATGATAACTGAAAAGAACATGTTTAGCTTTACACCTTATCTGTCATCACTGAAAATCCACACTTTATAAAATGTGGAGTTTTTTGTTTTTGCTTATCCCTATGCTCGTCTACTATCCACATCACGTGACTGTCATCAAACTTGATCAAAATAATGGGTATGGTCTCACTTACATGGTGGAACGATAAAATTGTTGCCCTAGAAAAAAGCAACATGATTCTGTTTCTGTTTGATGAAAACTGTTGTTTTTTTTTATTGCAGACCATCCACTAGTTGACCAGTTGTGTACAAATCCAAATAGTGATAGGAGCCTTCTATTATATCTGAAAGTGACACAATGTTCAACAGAGATGTGACTTTTGTACCCTTTTCTCCCTGACCTCCCTTGGTCCTGGATATGACCTTAAACTATATCCAGTGGTGAGGCCCCAGCTTGCGGCCTTTGGGGAGTGTGGAGCCACCCTTTAATTACCATTGCTCCCAGGTCCACTCTGACCCGGAGTGGTAGTACCTGTTAGGGTCCCAACTATGGGTTGAATAGAAATCAACTTGAAAACAACAAATATATTATACTAAAAAAATTTTTCTTCAAAATAACTGGATTCGGCATTAAATAACCCCAAAAGGGTTGATATGCCGTAAAACAAAAACAACCAACCAACCAACCCTGACCTCCCTCCTCCATTGACCTGAACCCGCTGGACTACTTTGTTTGGTCATATGTCAAAAACATCACAAACATGATCTCCCACTATACTAAAGCCAGCCTGATCTCTGCCATCCACCGAATATTTGCCGAGCTTCCACTGGTGCTTATAGAAAAGGCATGTTCCCAGTTCCGGACTCGTATTGATGCGGTGATTGAGGCTTAGGGCGGCTACATTGAATAGATGTCAGCTCTACTACATAATCATGTTACCTGAATTGATTTTTTTTTATAAAAGTTTTAAAATAAAGCTGTATCTTGTTTTCTTTATGACGAGAATGTTATTGCTCCGCCCTGTAATTTAATTTGGGGATATCTTGATCAAAAGGCAAAACCAAGGTGATGGAAAAAATGAAAGTCATACAGGCTGCTATACCTATCTGTATTTATGGCTTACACCAGCCAATTATATTCATGTGAGTATGAACCTGGGTGTATTCATATTCATTACATCAAAAATAAAATATTGATCAGGACTAAATATTAAAGCCTATGAGTTTTTTTTTTCTATTTAACAACACAGGTCAATATTTGCCATATCTAACAGATAAAAAAGAATTTTGAATTTGTTGTAATTAACCCTTTATGAACTGAATTATGATGTAGATGATTTTAAAAATATTTATTGTTAATTTTAGTTAGTTTAAATACTATAATTGTGAAATACTATAATTGTCTTCAAACTGGAAAAATTATGAAGTTCAATAGTTAAACTACTGAGAATTTTTGCATTTCATAAACTTACCTTGATTATTATCCATAGTGCTTGAAAAGTGTTTTTATGACAGCAAACGAAATCTTCCACTCTCTGAGACAGATGGCGGCATACTGAATCTAAGCAATGGACAATTGCAATCTGGGCATACCTGGCATCTACCCGGATACTGAACTAATATGTACAAGGCATGTTTGAATCAGTTCCCACTTTATTTATGCCATTATATTAATTTTTTACGACTGAATAAATTAGTTCAACCAGGTCATAAAAGGGTTAAAACCGTTAATGTTAGAAGTACAGGGGAAACTGGCTTTATTGTTTTACAATGGTAGATTTTGTGAGAAATTGTTTAATTTGGTTATTTATTTTTTTAACTTTGCTCACCAATGATCATTGCATCATTGCGCTTTGCCTGATGATTTACGAATAAATGATGCGGCAATGTGTACGTGAATTTTAATCAATATGGAATCGAATAGAAGATATAACAAAATGAAAGCAATTAAGTTAGATGAAATCTGCTAAAAAAGTGACAATTTTTAAAGTTTCATTTGATTATTTTACTTATTTTTTCTTTCTTTATGTTTTATTGTTGGAATCAAGTGACTCACTACTTGGTCCATATTGTAGTCAATAAATCGAATATCACCTTGACCTTGGGAACTTTGATCAGGGTTCAAATGTGGTCCCTCCTTACATCATCAGGTTGAGGTATGTAATTTACCATTTATATTCTTACTTTTCTTTGTAGATGGTAAATTTGGAAAGTTATGGAACCTCAAAGAAAGGAAATTCCTTTGAGGATTTTCAGCCAGTCCGTATTTTACATTCACCAGAACTACAAACACCAAGCCGTCGTCGAGTTAAGCCAGATTTCACTGAATTTGAATTGACTGGGGATTTTGATTCGCAAATCGTATACGGGAAAACTCCACCAGTCAAGTCATTGTCTAAACCAGTAGATCTAAAGAATAGCAATGAACTGGTGAACCCAGAAAGCGAGATCAAAAAAGATTCTGGTGAAGCAGCATCAGTAGTGAAAGGGATGGCAGCAGATGACACAGACTTTGGTATTCTTAGCCTTCCGGATAACCAGTTTCCTGTGGTTGGAGCCACAAAAGCCTCAGTCTCTGAATCTGGACAACGAAGAATGCTCGATGTCACAACGGCTGATGGATTTGACACGGGCATATCAAACAGCATGCCAGGTAAACTTTCACTGTTTAATTATTTTATCATTTCACTGGTTTGTAAGATTGATCGGCCCTTTCTTGCTTTAGTGTGGCAAAATGTAATATCAAGGGAGATAACTTATCTCAGTAAAAAGTCCAGTCGAAATTATAGTGTTGAAAATTGGGTGCCTGTCCAGAATTTCCAAAAATAAGAAAAGGACAGAAAATATTGTCTTCCAAAACTCAAGTAAATTGATCAAGTAGTTTTATTTTTATAAATAAAATCATTTTTAAGTGATTAATAGAATTTTATAGGCATTACAGCAAAATTCTTGCAAGTTTGAATTATGTTGAATTATCTCCCTTGTTTTTTGAGACTGTTTTCAAAATGACATCGTGAGGCAGTCACTCCCTGCGAGAGAGAGTTCTCTCTTTTTTTTTTCTTATCAAGAGAGATAGAGAGAGAAAAGAAGAAAGAGTTTAGTCTTTTTATTGATTATTTTTATTGCAATGATTTCAAGTTAAGACCAGGAATTAAATAATACCGAAAATTGTCTAGGTAGAAATTCCTTGTGTCTAACTCTCATGATTGTGAAAAAATCCGGGGAGAAAAGGGGAAGTAACTTGATGTGAACAGCCACAAATCTCTTGTAGGATGTAAATGATTTGGTTGAAAAAATGTGTATAACCTTTTGGTTTAATATTTATGATGCATGTACGAATTAATTATGTTTTTAAATAACACATTTCAGGTGAAAACATTATTTATTTACATGTCATGTCGAAATTAGTATGAATTCCAAAAATGATGAAATATGATCCAGTAAAAGATGTATTTTTAACAAAATATCGTCCACAATTACATTGCAATTGAAATTTTGTGTTTAAAAAGTGCGGACTGTAATTACAATCAAGGCAGATAAGTCAGTTTGTCATACAGAATTGGTCACACAACTCTTCCACGTTACAACATGGAATAAAATTCAATAATCCAATAAATTCCATTTTTACTTGTAATTATTTTTCTACTGGATAATTTTTCATAATTTTGGGAATTTATACAAATTTCGCCATGACATATGAGTATATAATAATGTTTTCACCTGAAATGTGTAGGATTAAGAGATTACCAATGTAAAACAAGCACTATTTCTTTGTATCAATACCAAAATAAAAGCTATTTTCTGTTAACCTGTTGCCTATTCATTTTGATCTATGAAACAGGTAGACATTCTTATTGTTTCAAAATATCAAGTCAAACGAAACTTTTTCTTACAACCAAAATTTAATTATAAAAAATGTGCTAGATATATTTTTAACAAAAAAAAAAAAAATATTCACTATTATCTTCTGAGACTTTTTGTCTAAAATGACAGATCCTTAATTTAAGTCAAGGGAGATAAGTCAGTGTATCTTACAGAATTGATCGTGCAACTTTTCCACATTAAAACATGCAATAAAATTTGCTGATTCTATAAATTCTATTTTTGTTTGTTATTATTTATCTGCTGGATCATTTTTTTGTAATTTTTAGAATTTATACAAATTTCGACATGACATGTAAGTGCATAATAATGTTTCCACCTGAAATGCGTTGGTTTAAAACACCACTAATCTGCAAATATTTACTTTTTGTCAAGAAATTATTTATTTTTTCCCCCTTTTCAGGAATCCATTTATCTCGCAGCTCATCAAATCCTGACGAGAGATCATATGTCAGCGACTTTGAAACTGAAAACAGCCCCCCTCTAGAACCGACTTCTCACCTGCCTTCTGATGGGACGACTTCAACAAACAACAGACAGTCAAAAAAGAATATGTGGTATTTATAGTATTAATACATAAATTTTTATATTATATCTACTAGATGACATACTTGTAATCCATTGGGTCAGAACCACTGCAATTATTTATTCTACATTGATTTCATTGGAAAACTAAAATATCTCTTCACTTTATTATTATTTAAATTATTATTACTCGCAGAACCCGTGGAAATACCACGGTAGTTGAAAATTTTAAAACATATTATAAAACAAATAACAATGAATTTAAAACGATTTTTAGTAAATTCTTTTAAAACCTTTTAAAACTAAAAAGAATTGATTTAAAAAATTTAGATTTTTTTCAATAAACATTCAACACAGAATACATTTTTTTTTTCTGAATAATTTTTTATATAAATCATAAAGGAACTGATGTCAATTCATGTGCATATTGTTTTTTTAATTTTAAAAAGAAACTATAATAAAAAAAAAACTTAGTTCCCTCAACATGACTTTCTTTTTAAATTATAAAATAAAATAAAATAGCCAATTTGAAACCGACTTGACTTTTACTCCTGATCTTGAGTGGAACACACATTAAATTCGTTGCCAAAGCTTCTTGAAAAATGGTGGGATCCTTCTATTGATCCAGTAGATGTCTCACTGCTGATGCAATTCTCTATCTATATAAGAGCCAGGTACGTCCAAGAATGGAGTACTGTTGCCACATCTGGGCAGGAGCTGCTAGAAAGGACTTATCCTGCCTTGATAGAGTTCAAAATAGACTTTGTAGCCTTGTAGGGGATGTCCTTTTCTCTTCTCTGCAACCTCTATCTCACAGAAGAGATTTTGCGAGTTTGCCTCTGCTTTATCGTTATTTTCATGGCAAGTGCTCGGCTGAGCTCCAATCTATGGGCCCCCTCGCCAAACTTTCACAAGAAACACCTGTCTAGCAGAAATCACTATCACTAATTTCCCCCACTCTTTATCTGTACCTAAACATAAACGTAAATTCCATGAACAAAGCTTCTTTCTTAGAACTGCACGCCTATGGGATTGTCTTCCGTTTTTCTGCTTTCCAGCTGACTACAATATGGTTGTCTTCAAGTCTAACGTAAACAAGTTTTTGATGAGCCATTCCATATAAGTTAACAAATTTACCAAATTTACATTACTATATTGTCCAATTTCTACTGTACACTCTTTGACCCTTATCCTCGAGTGGCCTCAAGGCTTTGATAAGTGGTGATGCCTATGTAAAAAAAAACAAAAAAAAACGTAAACATGTTTTTTTGTTTTTGAAAATTTTTAACTGATAAAGACCGACTATAAAGGGAGGTAATCGTTTCCCATTAATTAATGTTTGCGATGATGATGTTTTTTTTGTGACACTGGACATATAGACAAGTAAATTAATATTTAGATTATTGTTGTTGTATACTCGCGCATATAACAAGTCCATTTAATGTTCCTTAACAGTGTGTGATGTGTCTTTAATGCATATAGTACATGTAACATAGTTTGTTGTGTGTGATCAGTTATGATCGTCTCTGAGACGTTGATTGTATATAACAAGTATGACAGGACATACAACACACGGACAATACAAGGGACGGCCAATAGGGAAAACATACCTGGTCCATCTTGGTCTTGTTTTGACAGTCTTGGAAAAGCTGCAAGAAACTCATCCCAAAGAAACTAGAAGAATCAGTTGTATTTTTAACAACTTTATTCTGTCCGTTTCCCCCATTGGAAAGTTGCACGCTGTCTTAATATCTATGTCTTATCTACATTGACCTGACAGCTTCCTTGGGTATTCTGAGCCATTATTGACTGTTCACCTGCTCATACCCTCTTGACTGTCTCTCCCAAACTCTGACTCTCAACTAACTAAAAACTTACATGTACAAAAACATTGTCCTTCTCATGATGTAATCAACACGTATCACCCATGATCATCGTGTGATATCTGTCACATATTCTTGTTTATCAACTTACCAATACTAAAATTCTTGACTTGTTTCTAAATTCCACTCTATCAAATTAACATTCCTGGTACATTCTAACGTTAACATTCTATTTTACAAGCATACGTTCAGGTTACTTAGCATTACCACTTGGATATAAGGGGCTATTATTCAGGACAAAGTCTGCAGGGATACTATGTAGAGAGTTGAGCAACAAGATAACTGTTCGCATTACATTTAAATTTCTGCATGTTAGTACACTCAGGGAAGCAGGAAACAGAGAGGGACTTCCAAAGTCTATCAATTCAAGAGAAGAAAAAAATTTAGAGTAGAAAGCTTTCTGGCATCAAGCAACCTCAACAGTGAAGAGGTGGGATTTTTCTGCTTGTTGGATTTGTCAGGAGTATTTATGTTGTTAGTCACAAGTAACATTAGTTCATCAGAGTACTTTCCATTAAAATACTTTTTCACATAACTTGATTATGTAGTAGAGCTGACATTATTCAATGTAGCCACCTTCAGCCTCAATCATTGCCTAGATATGAGTCAGGAACTAGGAGCATGCATTGTCCACAGGCGCTGGCAGGAGCTTTGGTGAATGCTCAGTGGATGGTGGCAATCAGGCTGGTTTTGGTGTTATGGGAGGTCATGTTGGTGATGTTCTCGACGTATGACCAAACGAAGTAGTCCAGCGAGTTCAGGTTGGGGGAGGAGGGAGACATTGAGAGAAGAGTACAAAATTGTAACACTCTGAAGCCAAGCCTAGGTCTCTTTTGAATTGTGGGCTGGCGTTGAGTCTGTTTGCCATACAGTCACCTGATTGCACCAGGGAATAACCACACTCTTCAACACATCTTAGGTGTTGACTTTCAAGCCGACTTTGAAGATGTGAAATGGTATGATGTGGCCCTCACTTGAAACTGCACCAAAAACAATAACCGTAGCCAGATGTTTTCATCATCCTGAGCACGTCCCTGTTATTCGTGGCAATCCAGGAATGCATTTTGAGGGTGCTGGCAATGGTCCTGTTGTTTTAACTTGGATCGGTAGAGAGCATGAGTTGTCCAGTGGCACATCTCCGATCTCACTTGTTGAACATTGTGTCACTTTCAGACATGATAGAAGGCTCCTATGGCTCTTGTGATTTGTACACAAATGGCCAACTAGTAGATGGTCTGCAACAAAAAATGAAGTCCAGTTTTCATCAAACGGAAATGGAATCATGTCTTTTGTTCTATGACGACAATTTTATTGTTCCACCCTGTAAAACAGACACCAGGTTGCAATATTGTGACGATGGAACAGGGATTAGAGCTATGCTGTTTTTGCCATGTTGAAGGAAATGACGCTTGGATAAAAAAAAAATTTGGAGACTTTGATATGGAAAGGTGGATAATAGTTGGATGACCCTCAAAATGCAAATCCGGATGGGTCACTGCTTAAGGGCACAGCTCATTGCATCAGAAGACCCAAGGTTATGGTCTTTGGTGTGGTTTCAAGTGAGGGTCACATCATACCATCTTCAAAGTCGGCTTGAAAGTCAACACCAATGTGTGCATGGATGTGCAATCAGATGGCCACTGGCAGACCCTGGTGTGGCAGCAGGACTTGACGCCAGCCCACAAGTCCAAAGAAACCCAGGCTTGGCTTCAGAAGGAGTACTACGACTTTGTACCTTTCTCTCACTCCCCTCCCCTGACCTGAACTCACTGGACTACTTTGTTTGGTCAAATGTTGAGAACATTACCAACATGACCTCCCACAACACCAAACCCAGCCTGATCACTGCCATCCGCTGACTATTTGCCGAGCTCCCACCAGCACTTGTGGAAAAGGTGTTCTCCCAGTTCTTTATTAAGGTGATGATAGAGGCTGAAGGTGGCTACATTGAATAGATGTCAGCTCTATATAATCAAGTTACCTGAATTGAGTTTTTCAATAAAAGTTTTAAAATAAAGCTGTAGTGTTTTTTTTCTTTAGGGCAACAAAATTCTGTTGTTCCACCCTGTACTTTAGTTAAATTGGTAGCTATTTATGACGTCTTTTCCAAAATATGAGAATCTTTAAAAAAAAAAAAAATAAACTACAAATTTACCCCACGATTGTTATGGCAAATAAGCATCAATTTTTTCTATTGTTCTTTTACAGGAGATCATCAAGTCCCGTAACTCCAGCTGTCTCCATTCAAGGCTTGTTACATTTGATGAAAATGGTTGAAAACAGCTTCCAGACTGTTTCCTCTTCTAAAGATGAATATTATCGTTCATTTCAACCATCAGATGAAGAAAGGGAACGCATAATTAGGTAAGTAAAACTATGGAAACATCTTTGGAACTGAGGAGGAGGATGTAGTTTTTTTTTTTTTTTTTACATGGAGTTCACCACTTATCAAGGCCCAATGGCCACTCAGGGATAAAGGTTATTGTGTGTACAGTAATCAAAGGGATAGTGTAGCAATAGTATTGGAGAATTGGTAAGGTGTCATTACTTGGTGGGGGCGGTTCATCTGGAATTTGTTTGTGTTGGACTTGAAGACATCCAGGTTGAAGTCGGGAGGGAAACAGGCAAGCGGAACAGAGTTTCACAGGCGTGCAGTTCTAAGAAAGAAGCTTTGTTCATGGAATCTACGTTTTGATTTAGGCACAGATAGGGAGTGGGGAAAATTATTGACGGTGGTTTCAGCTAGTCGGGTGTTTTTTGAGAAAGATTGGCGAGGGGGGGATCAGAAATTGGAAACGAGTTTTGTTTGAAGGCTACGTCAATGCAGTCTTGTAGAACTCCTAGCACTTGTGCCCCCTCGATGTACATACACCTGACTTACTCGACAAGCAACAAAACCCCACCTCTTCACTGTTGAGGTCCCTAGATATCTGAAAGTCTTCTAATCTAATAATTTCTTCTCTCGTACTGCTACACTATGGAATTCCCTTCAGTTTTACTATTTGCCTGACTGTACTAACCTGCTAAAGTTTAAATGTAATATCAACAAATATCTTGCTGCTCACCCCCCCCCCCCCTACATAGTGTCTATGTAGATATGGTTCCTGTCTGTCTGCTTGCTAATATAATACAAAGAATACAATTTGCACCATGGAGTCCCGACACATACTTCTTAAACTTTAAATCTTTCATGATGTCATGAATCTATACATTATATGAGGGTCTATGTGCACAAGTGGGCAATGAGCCCACTTGTGCACATAGACTCTCAGCATCCAACTCGGCACGACTGTTATCAGTTGTAGGGATGACAGTATTGAGAAGGTCGTTATCTGTCTCTTTCTCTCTGATTAGAAAAAGAGGACACAATGTTCTACATGAGTTGGAAGTGTGATTTTCCCACAAAGTAATTGTTGATTCATTTTGTTATCTTTTTAATAACTTTAGTGGTGTGATGCCTCACTGAAACATATTCTCTTTAGCATCAATCATGCTCTTCAATTTCCACACAAATTATTGTCTTGCACCATCACCACCATCTTTGAAAACCATTTCCTGTATCCATTTCTAAATCACCATTAGATGTTAGTTGCTTCAAAGTTGATTCAACAGTCATTTTAACAAGATCTTTGCATGGTATTGTGATTCCCTTGTTATCAAGAATTGCAGTTACAGTTGGACGCAGTTTTTTCCGACTTCCAAGAAGTTCATTGCTTGTTGGAACTGAGATACTTTTTTTAGATAATATCATCCTCAGTTTTATCGTCAGCTCCTTACTTAAGACAAGTTCATGCATTAAAGCAATAGCTTCATTTATCTCAAATTCATGTGATGCATCTACAGTCTCGGAAAAAATGTAATGTACTTGCAATAACCCTTATCCCTGAGTGGCTTCCGGGCCTTGATAAGTGGTGACCACTGTGTAACAAAAAAAACAAAAATATCATGACCAACTTTAGCAGCCATTTTTGTGACTTAAAATTGATCCGATGTATCATGTAACCCAGAAATTAAATGATGGATAATTCTGGACAAAATCATCAGTTCTTTCTTTCATCATTCGAGAACCCAAATTACTGAAGTGCTTTTTTTCTTTTCTTTGTTGTTATAACAACTTCACTCTCAACAGCAACAGCATCATCAAACAACTTCTGTAACAACAAGTTTGAGCATGACTGAATTACCTTTCTTCTTATGCTGACTCTTTAAATGATTGAATTGCATCAATGATGATTTGAAGAATTCCAACTAATCAGCAGAATCTTAGATTACATTGAATTCTTTTCCACGTTTACTGATACAAGAATCATAACCAGGGGATTTGGTTGGTGGAAACTGTGACTTGTGATGAATGATTACTTGGAAGATTTGTTTTTGTGTAATGGACACTTTGCTGATGTAAATATATATCTGGAATGTAAATATTGAATGTTATAAAACAATTACTGCAACAAAAAAAACATTGAAGAAAGTTTAAATGATATAAAGGAAAGTTTAAACAAAAGAAAACCAAGGAAATCCCAAACGGACACGGGAAACTTCTAAATGGACAATTCTCAATTTTTGAAAAATAAATATCTATGCTACAGTTTATGAAGAGTAACAAGTAAACTAAGAACATGCGTTCAACATCAATTTGTTTTTTTTTATTTGAAGACAGAATTGGGGAAATCATTTGAATATTTCAAAGTTTTTTCTTGTAACCATGAAATATTTCAAGGTAAATTATTCTGCAAATGGCTAAATCATAAATCTGTTTATTGCATCAGGTAAACCAAGGATTTCAAAAAGTGTATACTTTGATATATGTGTTTTATCCCTTTTGAAGAGATCTTGCAATTTATACAAAAAAATGACCCAATTTGAGTAAAAAAATGTACAATTTTAGTATGTTTTTTTACAAAGAAGAATGAAAATTATACTCAAATTTTCTGGAAATGTTCATCTGAGCTCCACCCCCCCCAACCCCGCCTCACCAAACTTTCATGAAAAACACTTGTCTAGCTGGAGACACTATCAATAATTTTCCCCACTCTTTATCTGTGCCGAAACCTAAACATAGTTTCCATGAACAAAGCGTCTTTCTTACACTGCACACCTGTGAAACTTTCTTCCATTTTCCTGCTTTTCAGCTGACTACAACTTGGTAGTTTCAAGTCCAACTTAAACAAATTCTTAAAAAATCCAATTAATCAAATTTCTACTTCTAACGATTACTATGATATTATCACATTGACTACAGTACACTCATTAACCATTATCTACGAGCGGCTTCTGGGCCTTAATAAGTGGTGACTCCTATGTTAAAAAAAAAAAAAGACAAACTAACAAACAAGCAAGGAGTTTATTTTTAAGGATTTTTCTATTTTTGAAAGGTGTCTGAGGTTGGTATAGTTTTGCTTATGAAAAACAGACCCCGACAAATGTTGCCGACTGCAGATTGATTCATGCAACTTCAAAATCTTCTAAAATCGCTAAAAATGATGCAATTGACTCGATTTTTTTTTTGTAAGAAATTTATTTTACTTTACATCAAAGAACCAGTTGTTGTTGAAAATATAACACTTTTTTTTTTATAAAACCTATCAAAAATATCAAAATATAACAAATATCAAAATATCAGTTGTTGAAAATATAACACTTTTTTTTATAAAACCTATCAAAAATATCAAAATATAACAAAATATCAGTTGTTGAAAATATAACACTTTTTTTTTATTTATAAAACCTATCAAAAATATCAAAATATAACAAATATCAAAATATCAGTTGTTGAAATTATAACGCTTTTTTTAATAAAACCTATCAAAAATATCAAAATATCAGTTGAAAATATAACGCTTTTTTTTATAAAACCTATCAAAATATCAAAATATATGAAAGTATCAAAATATCAAAATATATCAATATATCAAAATATAACAATATCAAAATATAAAAAAATATAAAAATATTAAAAATAAAGAAAAAAATATATGATGTGCATACTAGTGACAATTCAAGAATATCATATTCCAAAAATTGTGTAAATTGATCAAATAGTTTTATTTTTATAAAGAAAATCATTTTCAAGCAATTAAGAGGAATTCATAGGCATTACAACATAAATCTCACAAGTTTTAATTATTGAGTTATCTCTCTTTGCCTTTTTATTTTTTTTTTTTAGATTGTTTTCAAAATAGTAGACAAAACAGCTGCTCTTCTGTTACTCATAAAATTTGATTTTCTTATTTAAAAATAAAATTGCTTGATCAATTTATGTGATTTTTGGAATATGATATTTTCGTTTTGTCACATTTGACCGAACCAATTTAATCTTCCTCTCTGGATAACTCCCTCCACTTTCTATGCCTTGTTTGAGGTGAAAAAGAGTTAAAAAAAACAAAAAAAAATGGCTTGATACAAAATACAGTATGTACTATAATTGGAAATAAATTTCTAATATAAAAAATTTAAAGATATATATTTGCTTCTTTTTTTTTTTTTTTTTTAGTGAAGTCAATAATAATGATGGTTCAATAATTGATGCTGATCCTGCGTTGGTTAGTATGATTGTCTTAGAGCAGATGACTGTGATTATTCGAAGTCTGTCAACTGGGTGTTTATTGCCCGATTCATTGCTCCAATCAGAAGACCTTCTGACACTCTGTGAAAGTGATATCAAGTAAGTGATTCATTTTTTTTTTTTTTTTGGTAATTTTGCACTGAACAACCCAAATATGGTGAAATACTCAACCAATGAAAAATTGCTTGACTAATTGGTCTGTACTGAGATGCAGAAGACCAATTTCTCATATTTTTAAATGTTGAACAAACTGACAAAGTTTTCCAAGGTGTTGGAAAACATTTCTCCCTTAAACAACGATTCAGCAGTTTTGTATGAATAGGAGCTAGTTCCAGTTGCAGCTTCTTAGACACTTTGATTTGAATGTTGTCAGGACCAATTGCATTACTGGTATCAAACTCCTTGATAAGTTTGGCAATGTCACAGACAGATATATAATATCACTCAGAGTGTTTATAGATGCACGGGGAAATTGAGGAAGTAGTTGACCTGATCACAAAGGGTGGAATTTGATGCAAAGTTCTTTCTAAAAAGTTTCGCTTTATCAGATGCTATCACGTCTGGTGGCTGGAATAGAAGTCTTACATTTGTTTAACCCTTAACCAATAAGAAAACAATAAAAATATTTTCAAAAACCTTTTTTTACAAAAATAACAAAATACAAAGAAAAAAAAAAATATTTTCAATTGTTGTTGTTGTTACAAAACAAAGTATTTAGTCATGAAACAAAACTTACCATAGGTTGATTTTTTTTTTATTTATTGTATTTCTATTTTTCTTCATTGAAATTACTATATGATAAATATTTTCTATCATTTTTTTTCTAACGCTTTAATGTTTGATCAGTACTCAGCATATTCTAGTAAGCTGTTGACATATGCTCAGACAACATCACAGAAAAAACAGTCTGTTCACTGCAGAAGAATCCTTTTGTTTTTGTTATTTTACGGTCCTTATCCATGAAATTCTTTATTTGGCTAATCCACTTTGCTGTTCTGACTTCCTTACCCTCACCACACCTCTCATCATCCCTCACACTCCCTGCCTTCCTTGTATCTTTTATGCCACTCAAAACTGATGCTCTATTCATGCAAAGTGGTCCAAAAGCAGTCTGAAGCATTCCATATGTTTCTGTTGCATTTTTTTCAAGTTGAAGACAGAATTTGATTGCACATCGTTCTTCTAAAATGTCTTCATGTCCAGATTGAATTTTTGAAATTCACCAGTTGTGACGATCAGGCTTTAGTAGGATGCATTCCAATTCTTGCTGTTGCTGTTCATTTGAACCTGAAAAAAAAAAAATTTGGTCAGTCATCTCATAAGATCACTAGCAATAATATACTGAATTTTTGAGAATTTACAACGCTGTTAAATGCCTGTGCAAAAAAAAGTCTGGAAATTTATTTGACTTACTTGCAGTTTCATCAAATATTTTTGTAGGCAAAATCCGATTCTGCATTCTGCTAATTCCTACCCTCTGATAAGAAGGAAAGTATTTCTTCTAAACTCCGCGGATTAGGGACTATCCACTTATCAAGGGTTTCCTTTTCAAATTAAGTATGTTTTTAACTCTTTTTCAAAGTGTTTTTTAACATATTTTATTAACTGTTTGCTCTTTATATATATATATATATATATATATATATATATATATATATATATACTAGCAGGAAGACCCGATGTTGCTCGGGATTGAATGGTGATCAATGGATGTTTCACACTCCCATTGTTATCGAAACCGGTAAAATCACCCATTTTTCAATCTAATCGATTAGTTGCTATTTCTAATTGGGGACGCGTCGCTGTGTATTCGAAAGAACCTTTACGTGTTTCCCCGCAGTGACTTAGTCCAAGTACATTGTAGTCTACATTGAACTGTACAGAACTTACTGTTTATTTTATAAATTACTTTTATATAACAGATTAAAAAGCTTGCCCTATCTCTGAATACACTTTATGTAAAATTTCAAATGTTTAGACCAGAAATTGTCTGAGTAATTTGGTATAGACCACAGACGTCAATTTTTTTTTTAAATTTGACCCCTATTATGACCCCTTAAAATTTATAGTTTCGGGCTCAAATCACTTTATTAAGTTAGATTCAGGTTCAAGGAACCTATATCTAAAATTTCAAGTGTCTAGACCCAAAATTGTCGGAGGAGTTTGGTTGAGTTCTTAAAGGTCAAATCGTTGAAATTTGACCCCTTAACAGCCAAATTTCTGGCTGACACCCGTCACATCGATTTTCCCAAATCTCAGTACCCGGTATTTCAAATTTCGAGTCTATAGACTAAAAATTGACAGAGTTATTGCGTAGGGAAATGTACACAGACACACAGACAGACAGACAGACAGACAGACACGTTCACTTTTATAGATATATAGATAAACAAATACTTATTTACCAGCGATGCTCCAACAGACTACTATACTCTGTTTATTTTTCATTTTCAGATCTCAGTTGCCGGTCAGTTCTGTCAGTCTCTGGGAAAATCTTTTTGTCCATTTTTCTTGCATTCTTAAACACAAGATAATGAGTCCAAAAGAAGTATCGTTTGTGTTTGTGCCGTGTTTATTACAGAGTGGATCTAATTGCCAAGAAAGGGTACGTTCTTTTCGTTATCTGTTTTATGCATCTAGTTTCCAGGTAAATGAAATATGAACACATGGTTGAAGAGGTTGAAAAAGGACAACAAAAGAAAGGATGTGCTCTGATGAACTCTTACCACTGGTGCCCCCTCAACATAAATACTTCTGATCTTTGGAATTCCATCCCTGTTTCCTGCTTTCCTAACTCTACTGACATGCCTCTGATGGCTGATATCCCGTGATGTGCTGAAATTTTTAGCAAAATGTCATTTAATCAAAAGATTTAAAGTTTTGGAAAATTTTTACATTCAATAAATTTAGCGCTGGACAAGGCACATTTTTCTATTTAATTTGAAAATCATAATTTTTAAATAATAGATTTCTCCTACGTCAATCAATATAAAACTCATATGACTGGATCCAAAATTAAATTTTCTTTAAAATAGTATTTTGATATTTTTGTTGTAATGAACTCTTCCCACTGGTGTCCCCTCAACCTAAATATATACTTTTAATCAAACCGGCAAGCAGAAAAACCCTACCTATTCACTGTAGATGCCGAAAAGCCTTCTAATTATAATAGTTTCTTTCCTCGGTCTGTTATCCTTTGGAATTCCATCCCTGTTTCCTGCTTTCCTAACTCTACTGACATGCCTTTAATCTGATATCCCCTGATGTATCCAAATTCTTAGCAAAATGTCATTTAATTAAAAGGTTGAAAGTTTTGGAAGTTTTTCGCATCTAATAATTTTATCAATCGAGATAAACAATTAGTTATAAGTTAGCTTTGCTTCGTCTCTTTGAGAAAGTATTAGTTTATTGCTGATTACCTAAGGTGCACCTTTTTTTTTTTTTTTACATAAACGTCACCACTTATCAAGGCCGATAGGCCACTCAAGGGTTAAAAAGTGTAGAGTAGTCAAAAGGACAATATAGTAATCGATAGTAATGGAAGTTCGGTAATTTTGTTAACTTAAGTGGAACGGCCCATCAGAAATTTTGTTCACGTTGGACTTGAAGACAACCATATTATAGAAAGCTGGAAAGCAGAAAAACGGAAGACAATTCCACAGGCGTGCAGTTCTAAGAAAGAAGCTGTGTTCATGGAATCTATGTTTAGGTTTAGGCACAGATAAAGAGTGGGGAAAATTATTGATAATGTTTTCAGCTAGTCTAGTGTTTCTTGTGAAAGTTTGGCGAGGGGGGACCATAGATTGAAGCTCAGTTGAACACTTTCCATGAAAATAACGATAAAGCAGAGACAAACTCGCAACATCTCTTCTGTGAGACAGAGGTTGCAGCGAAGAGAAAAGGACATCTCCCACTAGGCCTCGAAGTCTATTTTGAACCCTATCAAGGCAGGACAAGTCTTTTCTAGCAGCTCCTGCCCATATGTGGCAACAGTACTCCATCCTTGGATGTATCTGGCTCTTAAATGCAGACTGTGGTGCAGTGGGTAGAGGCATTGAATCTCTGCAGTTCCAGCTGAGCATTGTTTGAAGATAGCGGTTTCACTCCTACCGAAAAACCGTCCAGAGGATTAGTTGGTCAAAACGTGGTGAGACGACAATAACTATGGAAGCTATTCATTGGACTACTGTTCTCATCTTGAGTGTCATTTGCACAATTTTTCGCTCCATATAACCTTTCTTTAGGTGTATCTTCTTCAACTCTGGAATGTTTCTGTCAAGTTCTGGAATTTGAATTTTGACTCTATCGTACTTCACGGGGGTAACATACTCTTGTTCCATCAGCCATGACCGGAAAGA
Source organism: Euprymna scolopes (assembly GCF_053919585.1). Classification (NCBI taxonomy): domain Eukaryota; kingdom Metazoa; phylum Mollusca; class Cephalopoda; order Sepiida; family Sepiolidae; genus Euprymna; species Euprymna scolopes. Next base: position 47,556,726 of record NC_136513.1, read on the forward strand.
GGTCCAAAGTAATTCGCAGAGAATTGAACCTTCAACCTTCAGGAGAATATCACTTTTACAATTGTATTTTTCAAGTACTCTAACCACTGCGCCACAGTAAAAGTTCAACAAAATACACCTGAAGAAGGTCGGAGGTTACATCAGTCGAAACATTGTGAAAATCACACTCAAGATGAGAACAGTAGTCCGATGAATTCAAACAATACAATGATCTCATTACTTTGATTTTCTTTTTCTTTTACCTAAAAAAAAAAACCCAAAAAAGGTGAAAGTAAAGAGATTTTATTCACATTAAAGCGTGCACAAAGCCTTAATATAACAACATAAGCCGCAGACATTTTATTTATGAAAAAAAAAACCTCTTTCTGGTGATGAATATTTTACTATCTGAAATCTATATATCTGTAAAAGTGAAAATGTCTGTCTGTGTGCGTACATTTCCCTACCAAACTACTCTGTCAATTTTCAGTCTAGAGACTCGAGATTTGACATAAGGCATATTGAGATTTGGGAAAATCTTTTTAATCAGAAATTTGGCTGTCAAGGGGTCAAAGTTCAACGATTTAACCTTTCAAAACTTTACCAAACTCCTCCATCAATTTTGGGTCTAAACACTTGAAATTTTAAATATATGTTACTTGGACATGGATCAAACTTTTTAATTTGATTTGAGCCCAAAACAATAAAAGTTAAAGGGCTCAAAATTGGGATCAAATCTTTTTTAAATTTGACCTTTGCAGTCTCTACCAATTACTCGGCCAATTTTTGGTCTAACGATCTCTACCAATTATTCAGCCAATTTTTAGTCTAAACATTTGACATTTTACATAAAGTGTATTCAGATATAGGGCAAGCTTTTTAACCAGTTTTTGGCAGAAAATTTTGCTGCCAAGGGGTCAAAGTTTAACAGATTTGACCTTTGCGGTCTCTAGCAAACTATTCAGTTTTGGGCAAAAATTTTACTGCCAAGAGGTCAAAGTTAAAAAAGTTGACCTTTGCAGACTCTGCCAAACTCCTCCGCCAATTTTATGTCTAAGCACTTGAAATTTTAGATGTCAGTTACCCAGATGTGAGTCAAACTTTTTAATATATATATATACATATGCACATAAAGTTATAAACAGTACATAGGGCCCAAGCAAGTCAGGTCTAAAAAAGATCTAATGATTTTTAACAAAATATTTGCATCTTAACGTCGTTTCCAAGACTGTTTATTCCAAATTTTTAATTTTCTTAAAAGATGCTTCTAAAAGTTTTTTTTGTGAATTAACAAAAAAAAACTTTTAGAAGCATCTTTTAATCATTAAAAAGTCATAGTTAAAAAAAACTGACAAAGCCAAAAAATATGGAAGTAAAAAAATGCCATTTTTTATGATTTTGTCATTCAATATTTTTGTGCTTAATTTGTTTTCATTAATTTCTCCGTAGTGGTTGTTGCTGTAATGTAATTATCACAAAATCTCTTAGAAGCATCTTTCTAAAATTTTGAATAAACAAAGTCTTTCCTTCTCTATGATGAATATTTTACTATCCAAAATTAATAATGAAAAAAAAAATCAGGTCTAAAAAAAAAAACTAATGATTTTTTATAAAATATTTGCATCTTAACATGGTTTCAAACACTGTTTATTCAAAATATTTGATTTTCTTAAAGATGCTTCTAAAAGTTTTTCTTTTTTGCCAATTCATCATTAAAAGTCATAGTTTCAAAATAAAAACTGACAAAAGAAAATGAAAGCAAAAATATAAAATTGAACAAAGTTTTCTATGAAAATTTTGTCATTGAATTTTTTTTTCTACTCTGTTTTCATTAATTTCTCAATATTTTGTTTTTTAAAAGGCTTCAAAGTTGATGACGCAGTTACTAGATCGGATAAATGCAAATTTGTTCCCAAATTCAATGGGAATAGATGAACTATCGGACAATTCATCAGATGAATCACCTGTTGTGTTGCCCCAAACCCAACAACAAACAATGAAAGGTAAAACATTTGTTTTCATTTCTTTCATCCAGTGACCTATTGGCCTTGATAAGACGTGATTTGTTAATACATTTGTTAATACATAAAGAAAAAACTGATTTAATTTTAGGACATTTAGGTCAAAGGTCATGACAGAGTGCAAAACTGACTTTGAAATCTAGTGGGGAATGTCCTCTTTTTTTTTTTTTTTGCTACAACCTCTTTCTCTTTAGACCTGACTATTTTTACTCTATCGTTATTTTCACGGTAATTGCTCGATTGAGCATCGGCAACATATACTGAGATTATTAGTTTTCTACATCATTTGGCCGCATCTTGTTTGTATGGTTCCCCTTGTAAAATACAGGGTGTTTCAAAAGTCTTGGGAACATTACAAATGCGTATATCTCGTTATGTTCCCAAGACTTTTGAAACACCCTGTATTTACAACTAAGACGGTTGTCATTCATTGTACAGGCTCAACTTTTCCAAGTTTGACTCATGGATCTGATGCTCTTTGAGTCTGACATTTTTGAATTCTGTGAGTCTGACTGGATTTTTATAATTTCGGGAGTCTGACATTTTTGAATTCCTGGAGTTGGACATTTTTGAATTCCTGGAGTTGGACATTTTTGAATTCCTGGAGTTGGACATTTTTGAATTCTGGGAGTCGGACATTTTTGAATTCTGGGAGTCGGACATTTTTGAATTCCGGGAGTCGGCAATTTTTGAATTCCGGGAGTCGGCAATTTTTGAATTCCGGGAGTCGGACATTTTTTAATTCTGTGAGTTGGACATTTTTGAATTCCAGGAGTCTAGTAGTTTTAAATTCTGGGAATCTGAATTGGATTTTATGCCTTCAAACTTTGTAATCTAAAATGAAGAAGCTGGATTGAAATTGTACATCATTTTAATATTGATTGTTTGTATTTTTGGTTTTATTTTCAGATAAACAAGAATTGGTAACTTCCATTGAAAGGGCTTTCAGTGATGGCATGAATGATGAAGACACTGGCATCGATAAGATCGGCAAAGTAAAGTCTGCTGAGTTGAATATAAGCCGTAAGTAATAAAAGAAAACATTCTTTGACATTGCTGGAAAACATAATCACACAATAACTAGAATACCCATCCCAGGATAGATAAAATTAATTCCCCAAACACAACAGTTTTGGGTGGTTGTCCAGAATTCTCTCTGTATGAAAAAATCAAAATTATAGAAAAATTTTTATGATGTACATCCCCATGACAGAACCAAAATATCATCTTCCAAAAATCATATAAATTGATCAAGTAGTTTTATTTTTATGAAGAAAATCATTCTTAAACAATTTAAGCTATTAATGGCAAATCTTAACCATTAGAAGGCTGCCCTTCTAATTATAGACTAGCAAGACTACCTAGCATTGCTTAAGGTAATGAAGCACTAAATAAGAGAAGTTAATTAAGGTTAAATTCAACCAAAGTTCCTTGATGCATGCTGTGGGCCGGTCAAGCTAAAATCAAACATAATAAAAAAAACAATACAGAATATTCCCCAAATATTTTTCTTTTAAATTTCAATAAATCTTAATAGTAAATAAGAGAACCTTTTGGGAATATTCTTTATTGGTTAAGTTATTTTATAATGTTTGATTTTAGTCTGACATGCTCGCAGCAAGTGTCGGAGGGGACTTTGCTTAAATTTAACCATTAATTAGTGTGTGTAACATCTTTAGATTAAAATTTCTATCTCTCTCTAGTCGTGTGTTTATCTTTCTCTATTTCGCTATCCCCCATTTTTCTGTCATTCTCCCAAACCTTCTCTTTCTACTCCACCCAACCCATTCCTCTCTCTTGTTTGAATGTGTTTAAAAAGAATGTAAAAATAGATGTAATTCATTTACTCTAGCTATCCCTTTCAAATGTAATTTTTTTTTAAATTTAGATATTGATATACATCTAGAGCAGTGCCGATCATGAAAATACCAACTTTGTAAATGTTGCTTTGTATTTTTTAAATTTTAGCCGGACATACAAACATACACTCAGACAACTGTCGTTTATGGATGTATTTCTGATTTCAGATACACCAGCTTATAAGAATATGATTTTTGGTTTAATGAGTTCAATATCGATCGAAGAAGACGGAAATTCTGAGTCAGAATCTGATGAATTAGAAAAAGAATTTGGATCAACGATTCCTGACACCCGACAAAGGTAAACAAACATTTTGTCCTTTCCTCATATTGGTTTGTGCTTTCTTGCTATATCAACGGAGATGAAAATGTGAATGTGTGTGTGTATGTTCGCTGCACAGGCTGTAATTGTCCATTTGAAGTTGGTGTTTGACTCCAATCTCAATCGTGTGATGTTGGTCAATACAGGACCCTTTCTCCAAACAAAATTACAACTCGAGTTTAAAAAATGTAACAGTCATATTTGTTTTCTTTTACTGAGCAACCAATCAAAACTCTTAAACAAATTGAATCAAAACACAAGTCTAACCAAACACAGTTCTTCAACTTACAACTCAAAGGCTCATCTATCTGTGAATGCACAGAAAACCAACTAACCTCCTCTTCTCTCGGATGGAATAATATATAGATAGATAGATAGATACTAGACTTTTTAACCTGTCAAAAATGGGTAAAAGTTATAGACCATTGATTTGAACTGAGTACTTTATGTCAAATTGATAATTGAATATGGTTAAATTTGTGTTGACTTTTGCATTAAATACTAACCCTATTAATTCCTTACTTTGCATGGATACCTTAATTCTTAGTGTGCAGCACCTTATTATAAGAAAGGTCCATACAGTTTCAACTAAATCGACTCAGTAGTTTCCAAACTTCTTGAGTAAACATGGTATTGCAGTGACTAAACCCTATTAATCCTTAACTGTACAACGAATGGATAATATAAAACTTAGTTTGCTGCCCTTTATTATAATAAAAGTTCAGACAAAGTTTTAACCAGATCAGCCCAATAGTTTCAAAGAAAAAGTGAAACTGACATACAGACAAAGATTATCTATCTATCTATCTATCTATCTATCTATCTCTATATATATATATATATATATATATATATATATACTGGCATTAATATAGTTGTGATTTAAAACATTAAAAAAAGTATTTGGGTGCCATCAGCTAGAATTGAAACCGAAATCAAAACTGTAGCATTTAAAGCTGGTGATGTTACCACTGTACCAACGTGACACGCATCCGAACTGATTAAAAATAAACTAAGATGTATGTACAAAAAAAACATAAAAGAACAGTCCATAAAAAATACAATTATTTGATACCCCTAGCGCCAGTCTGTGACTTTTAGTTTCAACAGAGATAGTTTAAAAATATGGAGACAGACAGACGTTTTTTATATTAGATATATTACTGTGAATATTTTTAATACCTACAGACACTAGTGTTTCATCCTTTCAGGAATCATCAGTACAGGGAGCCATGATTAGTGACAGTTGGGAAATTCAAACCCGTCATGAAGCCATCTCAGACTCCATTAGCAAGAAACAAGCCACTCGGCCAATGTTAACCATACCAAGAAAACAGTAAATGTTATTAAAAAAGGTCAAGAGTGATCTTTTGATTTTAACATCATGATCTGCGCATGTGGCTTAAGTGACTGACTTATTTCATTTCAACGTATAGTGCTCAACGATAAGAATCATGTGTGTGTGTATATATATATATATATATATATATATATGTGTGTGTGTGTGTGGTTCTTATTGTTGAGCACTTTACTCTATCAGTCACTGATAGATAGATGGAGGTAAAAGGCCACAACATAAACCGAGGAAAAGGTTTAAGGATTCTCTAAAAAACAACTTGAAGATTCTTGAGATGGATGTACATAACTGGAAAGCCCAAGCGAAAGATCGATCACTGTGGAGAAAAACCACCAGAGAAAGTTGCAAGATTTTCAAAGAGCAGCGTGTAGAACTTGCTGTCTCAAAACATGTTTTAAGAAAGCAGGATGAAAATATAATGGCAGAGAAATTGTAAAAAGAACTTAAGTGCACTGTATGTGGAAGATACTTTTTGTCGAAAGCTGGTTTTGTTAATCATCTGAAATCACGCAATCAAAGACAGGAACGACAGTGTTATGAGGAGGTTTCTACGTGTGTACAAGGAAAAAAAATATTTATGTCTCAGAAGTAGAGTGAAAAGCACATCTTATTTTTCTTTTATTAATATTATTGGAATCTTTTCTTTTTTTTTTCCTTGTACACATTTTTGTGAATTATTCCATGGATTTCTGCCTTTGGATTATTATGGACCATCTTCTTCCAATTACGGGATTTCCTTGGATTTTACTCGTACAAATGGAAATTCTTTTAACTTTCTTGAAGTTTTACATTTGGATTTTACCGTTACTGGATTTTTTATCTTCTACCAGACTATCCATTCGGGTGTAATCACCTTTTTCTTTACCATATTCCCTCTGCTTCACTTTTTTTGTTTTCAAGTAAGATCTTTGACTTACTTGTTGTTTCATCAAATACTTCTGCATGCAAAATCCGATCCCGCATTTTGCTAATTCCTACTCTCTGATGAGAAGGAAAGTATTTCTTCGAAACTCCGTGGATTAAGGACTATCCATTTATCTAGCGTTTCCTTTTCAGATTAAATATGTTTTTAACTCATTTCAAAGTGTTTTTTAGCATATTTTATTAACTGTTTGCTCATATATATATATATATATATACACTGAAAAAGTAAAAACCTTGAAAGCATTGTTAAACTTTAAATAATCATATATTGTCTTTATTCACAACCATTACTACTGTTATTAAAAAGAATAAAATAATGAACTTCTGCTATGTGTTAGATATACAACAAGAACTTGCTTGTTCGAAGAATGGATATTTATTTTTACAAATACAATAAACATAATAATGATGATGATGATAATAATAATAATAACAATAATGATGATGATAGTTAATATGATTGATGTGTAATGTGAATCTTAAAGACAGGCTTAGATCTGATGACCTCAGAGAAAGGTTTAATATGCATAGTATAGGGAGATGTGTGCAAAGTAGGAGACTTTGCTGGTTTGGCCGCGTTGAAAGAATGGATTAAAATTCTTGGATGTAACACAATTAAAATGGTAGGATCAGTTCACAGGAGAAAGCCGAGGAAAACATGGATATAAATGGACTTAGGAGAAAAAGAGACAAAAAAAAAAAAGACCTAGACAGAGATAGGTTAGTTTGAAAGTCAATGTCTAAAAGGACAATGTCTGCAGGACATGTCAGTCTGTAAAACTGAATATTATTATTATTATGTTGATTATTATTATTATTATTATTATTTAAAAAAAATTATTTTATTCTATTTTTTTAAATCTTTTTTGTTTTTACAGCACTGGAAAACAATCGACAACCTCTGGTAAGATTTTTAAAAAATTCTAAATTTTAATCATGTTTAATTTTCATATTGCACTATTAGTGCTGGGACAATTAATCAGAATCCGGAATTGGAAAAAATCGGAATATTTAGGGGTGTCAGAAATGGTATCGGAATCGGAAAAATTTGTGCATATTTTTCGATGCCAAAACAATTTTTTTAATTGCCTTTTTTATTTGAATGTTTTTAAAGCAATATTGTCCTTTGCTGGCAATAATTATAAAATAATAAATATTTATTGATTTTTAACTTTTAGTAAAACAAAGATCCATAGATGATTTCCCACAATGCTTTTTGTTTTTTCGTTTAGGAAAATATCTTCACATTTAGCATACGGTAATTGGGGAAATAATAGCAACTTTATTGTTAAATATTTAGAGATTTATAAAGAATCAGAATCAGTATTTGTATCGGAATCAGAAATTTAGTACAGAATCTGTAATTGTGTTGGAATCTGGAAAAATATTGGAACCCTCCCATCACTAATATATATATATATATATATATATATATATATATATATATATATATATATATATATATATATATATATATACTCCTATAAATTCGGTTTTCTTTTGTGTGTATCGATATTCATATTATAAACCCTTTTTTCTATTTATTTAAAAAGAAAATACAATTTTCTTATATCTTGGTTGTGGAATTGTATTCACTAGCAAAAGATCTTGCTAATTTACATATTCTTTTAAACATTCATTTTCATTAATTCCTTATTAGTTTTTTCGGTTTTCTTATGAGATGATCATCTTTAGTTAACTATTACGTGTAATACATGCAGATGTTCTACATGATTTATACTTGCATAATATTTGCGAAAAATGTTTATAATAAACACAAAATTGTTTCCATATACAGTGGGGGTCAAAAGAGTTTGCAGACCTATTTTTTCTCAATTTCTTTATTAATTTTGCTTTATTTTTCATTTTGGACTCTTCTATCAATTGCTGGTTGCCATTCTGGTTCGTTCCATTACTACATTTTACGATAAAAGCCAGAATTTAATAATAGTTCGACATTTTCCACTTTTCAGATGAGCCAAAAGTTTATGCAGGTAATCTTAATTTATTGATAATGGCTAAAGGAAAGATGTTGACAGATAGGGAGAAGGGTGAAATTGTTACATTTCTTGCTGCAAAGAAGTCTACATTGGAAATTTCGAAAATTTTGAAACGAGATCATCGAATTGTGAAACGTTTCGTCATTGATGGCAAAGATGGAAGAAAAAAGCATAAAAGTGTCAGACCAAAGGTGACTTCACCACAAGATATTAGAAAAATCAAGAGGAGTTTGCTAGCAAACCCACACAGCACAAGCAAAACTATTTTCAACCATGCAGGAGTGTCTGGTATCTCTAAAAGGACCCGAAATTGGATTTTGAAACAGATAGCCGACCAAAGAACACAGACAAAATGTCCTCCTTTGAGTAATATAAACTGTCAGAAGCGACTAGCATGGGCCACTAAATATTTGAAAACCAATTTTTAAAATGTTCTCTGAACTGACGAGGCCAGAGCAACACTCGACAGCCCCGATGGTTGGGCCAAGGGATGGCTTCTTAAAGGCAACAGCCCACACTTGCGATTCAAACATCAACAGGGAGGAGGAGTGATGATTTGGGCTGGTATTATTGGAAGTGAGATTGTTGGCATTATCTTGTCTAGATAAAAGAAAATTTTAATTGAATATTCAGATATCTATATATCTCATGTAAAAATTAAGGTTATAATCACCCAACATACTTCCTAATTTCTGGTGTAGCGCTGTGCATGTACTCTTTTCTAATTATGTTTTTCCAATTTAAAAAAAAATTTTTTTTACTTTTATAAACATATATTTATTATATAAATTTTATCTATGTACGAGGTGCCTTAAATAAGTTTCCAGACTTTTTTTGTATAGGAACTTTTATTGATAGTACATGCATGAAACTCTAGACCCCTTCAAAGTAATCTTCTCCAGCTGTAATGCCTTTGTTCTACCATTGTAACAACTTCTGGATGGCCCCATGAAAGTCCTCTTGTGTGAGCGTGTCGATGATCTTCGTCACAGTCTCTATCTCAGTTGTCTCATAACGACAGTCTCTAAAGTTTCCCTTGAGCTTAGGAAATAACCATTAGTAATTTTTCATTTTTTAGCATATGTGCTGCCTCCTTGAGTCATCTGACTCTCTATCTTCCATCCCTGTTAATTATTTTGAGCAAAGGACGACCTGACCGAAATGTTACACAAATAACACTCAGGATGAGAACAATAGTCCGATCAATACAATATACTGTACATACTTGTGTATAAGTTGATCTTGTGTATAAGTCGTCGTGCATTTTAAGACCAAAAATTGTGTCATTTTAGGTATTGCCTGTGTAAACGTCGACTGTAAATTCTAGACAAGTTAAATGGTCCATCTCATGACTCTTTATTGCACAGATAATTTCCTTTTATTTTTGGAAGACATAAATTGTTTCTTGGCATCCATAAGCAATAATATGTGCATTTATACAAGTATGGTCTTTTCGATTTTCATATCCAGAACCAACGCATGCAAATGTTGCTAATCAGACATTCTGATCAATGACATAGTGCAGTTTTTAGACATAATTTATTTCACTACCATAACAACGTAAACACATACATTGTATGAGCCGTAACATACTATACTAATGTGAATGTATGTGTGAAGTGCCATTAAATGGTTTCATTAAATAGTTGTCATTAAATTGTTCAAACTTGTTAAACTTAGGATAGAACGACATATCGTAAACACTACATTTCCTAACCTACTAAAAAACCATCATATCATCACCGAATACATCATATCGAACTTAGGCCTATAGCCACGTCTAGAAAGTGAACATTGCGAAAACTATTCTAATTATTATCAAGCCTCCCACTGAAAAACCGCACATGTGCTTACATGCTGGCAAACACACAGTAGTGGGGTTTGGAAGAAGTGTGATTAATTACTAGGATTACCGGTATATATCGAGTGCGCAAGCAAAATCGCATTTTCTGTTATGATCAAGTGCTGAATTGCTCTTTAATAACATTTCCAAAAACATTACCTATGTATAAGTCGACCCCCCCAAAAATAACCTTAAAATTTTTTTTTTTTTTTACAAGGTGGTCACCACTTATCAAGGCCCGGAAGCCACTCAGGGATAAGGGTTATTGCATGTACAGTATGTTAGTGTGGAGATTTAATAAAGTGTCTACTTAAGGGGGTGGTTCATCAGGAATTTGTTTATGTTGGTCTTGAAGACATCCAGGTTGTAGTCAGGTGGGAAGCAGGCAGACGGAACAGAGTTCCACAGGCGTGCAGTTCTAAGAAAGAAGCTTTGTTCATGGAATCTACGTTTTGATTTAGGCACAGATTAAGAGTGGGGGAAATTTTTGACAGTAGATTCAGCTAGACGGGTGGTTTCGTGAAAGATTGGCGAAGGGGGACCAGAGAAATAATATAAAACAAAGATAGGCTCGCAACGTCTCTTCTGTGGGAGAGAGGGTTGCAGGGAAGAGAAAAGGGCATCCCTCACTAAGCCACAAAGTCTATTTTGTACTCTGTCAAGGCAGGATAGGCTGTTTTTAGCAGCTCCTGCCCAGATATGGCAGCAGTATTTCATCCTTGGACGTACTTGGCTTTTATATAGATAGAGAATTGCATCAGTAGTGAGATATCTTCTGGAGCGGTAGAAGGATCCCACTTGACTTGTACACAAGTATATAAAGTAATTGTTTTAGCACTGTAAGTATTTTATTTCTTTGTTTTTAATTCTTCAGAAAAACATTGATAAATAGACTTCATCAATATTTTCAGAATATTAATGAATTTTGGAATTTTTAACCAATAATACTGTTGCCTATTGTTAAAAAATACACCTGAATTTAAAAAGTCAATCTATTTAGATCCAAATAAAATTTTAATTGTATACATTGAAAAATAGTCCAATTAAATACTTCCTTTTTATTACAATGGTTACTATATTGTCCAATTTCTACTGTACACTCTTTAGCCCTTGTCCTCGAGTGGCCTCTTGGCCTTGATAAGTGGTGATGCCTATGTAAAAAAAAAAAAGTAGTACTTAAATTAATATTTTTTTAATAATTTTTAAAATTACAAAAATTAAGGAATGATGTTTCAAATTCTCTTTAAATTTAAAAATAAAATTGACTTTTTGACATTTAGAGCTTCCATAAAATTTCTGCATATCAATGTGTTTTAATTGTGTAAAGTTTCTGTAACTAAACTTTTTCTTTTGGGGATAATTTAACCAACTTTAGTAAATACGGTAAAGGAAAATAATGTTTTAAACGTTTTTCTTCTGGGACTTTTAATGGAATCTTTAAAATGTCTTTTTTTTCTCATTTTTGGTGATCTGGTGATTGTTCTAGAAAAGAAACTTGAACATCCAATCTTGTTGACGGTTTTAGTTGTCTAATTGATGTGTATCACATCGTTAGCACATAAATTTTACATTACTCGGTTTCCTGTTTTTGTTATTTAAATGTTTATATCTGTTTTATTTTTATTTTTTATTTTTTTGTGCCAGGTTTAACAGCTGCCAACTTCCCTTCTGTGCCTTCAGCTACCGTGGAATCGACGGAAGATGATTCAAGAGATTATGACTTTTACGATTAATTCAATTTGCAATCTCCACAGCTTTTGTTGGCATACAATTCTATGGAATAAATTTTATTTTGAAATGTCATTTGTTCTCCAAATTATTAAAATCACAAACAAAAAAAGAGTATTTATTTCTGATGTAATAATTTTTTTTACGTTTCCATGAATGATCAACAAACAAATAAAATAAATCTCTTGCGTATATTTACGTGCTGGTATTTTTGTTCTCGGCATCATCGCTGTTTCATTTTGTTATTCATGTGTAGCCGCGTCATCTAATTGTTGTCGATCACCTTATCTGTTTAACCAGATGAAAAAAATAAAGACATAAGGAGACTTTGCTGAGTACTTCAAGGTTTTATTGAAGAGAATTCACTTATAGAGAGAGAGAGAGAACTAAAATTATTTTTTGCACTTAATTTTCTAGCTTAAGAATTGAGATGCAGACATCAAAGTGACAGATCATTCGAATGAAATAAATCTCTTTTTATTGATTCATGCGCATGAATTTATGTGCTGCTCTCTTTGTTCTCTGCATCATCACTGTTTCACTTTGCCGTTCATGTGTGGCTGTGTCATCTTATTGTTGTTGATCGCTTCATCTATTTAACAAAGATGAATAAAATTTTTCTTGCAAAGACATAAGTCACAACATTTGCATACAATTGTTTCAGCCCCACAACAATTTGAAAAAAAAAAAAGAAACTGTATATGATGTAACACATCACTCAATAAGTTCTAAGCCTGACATAGATGGTGACACTAACAAAAGTCCATGTGATTTTTATAAAGTACTAAACTTCAAATTTGCATGTGTCAAAATTATTTTACAGATTACAAACTCGAAAATATTTCTATTGAACTTGGGAATCTGGACGAAATTTTGAATGGGAACCTTTATTTATTTCATAGGAGTAGCATGCTCTTGTTCAGCCAGCCATGACTGGATAGAGGTCCTAAGTAATTGACAATTGCATTTTTTGGTCACCCACACTGAAAATTGAAAAAAAAAAAAAATTTTTTTATTGCATTTTCACTCCAAACAAGGCATAGTGTCGCTTTGATGTAAGGGACTACTATCTGGGACATAATAGCAGGGATACTATTTAGGGAGTTTAGCAGCAAGATATCTATTCATGGACTTCTGCATATTAATGCAGTCTGGGAAACAGGAAGCTGGAAGGGAATTCCAAAGTCTAGCAGTTCTAGGGAAGGATCTATTAGAGTAGAAGGCTTTCTGGGATCTGGGGATATCTACTGTGTAGGGGTGGGATTTTGCTGCTTGTTGGGTTTGCCGGGGTGGGGGAGTAGTTCGTCGGAGCACCTACCATTAAAATACTTGTAAAACAAGCAGAGGAATGCAAAATTTCGTTGATAGGACAGAAGCTGAAGCCCAGCTGACAGTTCAGGACCAATTAGGTTAGCGACTCTCTTTTGAACCCTTTACAGGATGAAGAGACTAGTAGCAGGTACGCCAGCCCAAATGTGACGACAATGCTCCATATATGGTCGGATAGTGGTCTTGTAGAGGTATAGAATACTCTCAGGCGTAAGTAACTTTCTGGCATGGTAGAGAGAGCCCACTATCCTCGCAGCAGATTTGGCAATGGCCTCGATGTATCTGTTCTAACTCATGTTCCCTGTGAACGTTAAGCCGTGGAGTTTTAAAGAAGTGCTTTCAGGTGATGTATAATTAGCCATAGCTATTTTAGGTAGAGAGAATTTCTTGTAATTATTAAAGGAAACAAGCTTATTCTTGGCAGCATTGAATGTAATCATCCATTTTTGTCACCATTCAACTATGAATTGAACGTCTTCCTCAAGTGTTTTTGCCATTTCCTTAGATATGTGTTCATTTGTTTTTCCCGCATGCCTATTACAGAGCATGATGTCATCAGCAAATATACCCATCTCAGAGACAATTTTATCAGGGCGATCATTGATGAATATCAGGAATAATAAAGGTCCAAGTATCGACCCCTGAGGTACACCCACATTTATATCATATTGCTTAGATGTACAACCATCGAGGACAACCCGGATTCTTCTCTTATTTAAGAAAGATTTAATTTTGTTAAGAATTCATCCAGTCATACCGTATGATCTGATTTTCCTGAGAAGACCATCGTGCCATACCCTGTCAAAAGCCTTAGATATATCTAGGGCTGTCAAAAGCCTTAGATATATCTAGGGCTACCGTTCTACCCTCCCTTGCTTTATCCAGTGTATGGTATACATGTTCAGAGATTACAGTTAGGATATCTGCTGTAGAACCGGCTTGCCTAAATCGATATTGTTGGTTGAACAGAAGTTTAGCAACTGTAAGGTGATGGACTAGAGCTTGGTTAAGTACGGACTCAAATATTTTTGTGAAAAGAGGGAGGAGGCTAATGGGGTGATAATTTAATGGGTCAGTTCTTTCACTAGAATTCTTGTAAACTGGTACCACAGGACCAGTTTTCCAACGGTCAGGAAAGCAAGATTCGTTAAGTTGAAAAGTTTGGAGAGGACTGGAGCAACCTCAGCAGAGCATTTTTTTAATAGTACATCTGGGATGAGATCGGGTCCACATGCTTTTGAGGTGTCAAGGTTTTTTATGATATCATGCACTTTAGAAGGGGTGACTTTCAGATCATCTAGTGTGGTGTTTGTCCTCAAAGGAAAATCGGAAGGAGTGGCTTTCTGGGTCCAATGTAGAGTTTGAAGCAAACCGACTGGTAAGCATGTAAGCCTTCTTGGTTGCTGTGCAAATAACCACATGATTGTTGGGTAGTGGGAGAAGTTAAATCTAAAGCGCATAAAAGCCTGGTCATCAGATTCTAGTTTTGCTTCTTTAGTTACGAATATAAACTTCATAAAATGTCTTTCTGAGTCCTTACGGCAATGTTAAAGTGGCTAGGGGAGATGGAGGAATGTAGGTTAGTTTCACTTAGTGCCAAGATATCATGTTAGGAGAAAGGATACAACATCATCTAAATTAGTTCTAAGTCCACGGATATTTGTAAATTAAAGCATCAAGGGAGGAGGAAATTGGTTTGGTTGAGTTTATGCCTGGTTTGATCGTAACTTTTTATTGAACTCCCATTTTATTTTATTTAAAAGTTTCAGTTTATGGGTGAGAGAAGCTGGACAAAGTGGCTGTGCAGAATACCAAACATGCAACACAAGTAGAGCATCATCAGCCGACTCTTCATCTACTTCAAACTTTAGGAGAATATCACTGTACAATTGTGCCATGATTCCTTGTGGGAAATTTTAGTACAATTTTTAGGAGCTTTGAACCAATTTTATTTGTAAATATTGCTATTTATTACTAACTAGCCTGGGTGCCCGGCGTTGCCTGGGTGTTTGGAGATGTATGTTGAGCAAAAAGAAATGCGCCTACCACGGTTGTGACGTGACGGGCGGTCGAAATAACGCCTTTTATATGATGTCGTTTACGCGAGCTTTGAATGACTTGCAAAAATTGTCAGCAAAAAAAAAAACGACCCTCCCTGTAGGAAACTGCCCAGTTGAGGGTGAAGAAATGAATGTTTTTAGCTAATTTTTCGATATTTGTCGTCCAAAGGATCGAGTTTCAAAACGATACTGATCTCATGAAAATCTGTTGCTTCTATCAAAAGTTTTAGGCAGACATGCATACATACATACATACATTTAAACAGACAGGTGAGGTTTATATTATAGATTATATTATTATTATTATTATTATTATTATTGTTTACTTAATATTGTATATATTATCTGTTATTTATAATGGTGACAATTGGTATGAAGGGTTTCCCCTACATACTGGTCGGTTAAAGTTCCCACGTACCATGGGTAAAAAGCTGCAATTTTGTTTTGGCTCACAAATTCTAAATCTAAGCGCAAAGAGAATTATTATGGTTAAAACTCAGTTGCCCTGACAGGCTGATGCCAAAAGGGTGGTGGCAGAATGACCCTTAAGCTGATCCGGGGTCTGTTCTATGAGAATCAGGAAATCTCACAGTGAAAGGTGAATGTACGCACCTGTTGATTGGGACGGACCAATAGTTGAGAGTTGGAGATAAGTTGGAATTCTCTGATTGGTTTATGCAAAAGGGTAACGAAAAGGAATCACAGTTACGTTGAGCTTTTATCGAGCTTGGCGATCTGTGAGGGTTGCCCCAAACTTTATGAACATCTGAATACGAAATCTGTCACGGCCTAAAGAAAGAGGTTGAGGCTTGGATGGGTCATACATAGGGAGTCAAATATTGACGTTGATGAACACTGGGAAAGGGAACCAGACGTAGGCATACACTTGAACAATGAGCTGGACGTCAACAGATACTGGAACAGGAAGCCGGATGTCAACCGATAATGGAACAGGGAGATGGACATCAACGGATACTGGGACAGAGAGTTTGACTTCGACAGGCACTGAAACAGGGAGCTGGATGTTGAGGGATACCTGTACGGGTAGCCATATGACACTGTCGTTTGTCAGGGGAGTGTTACTTGTTTCAGAAAACCAGCTCCCCGGGTGTTAGACAAGATCAAACGATAGGTACATGGGAACATCAATGGGTCAATATGGCGTCAACTATAATTGGCTAGCATGAGTCTTCCTTGCGTCGTTACGAGCAGCATTTCTGTCGTTGGCATTAAATAGCAGGGACCGCATGCTGGAATTTAACGCTTGTATGAAAATAGTGAACAAATGCATTTTTATAAAACTATATAATTTATTTTATAGTTAACACTGGCGGAGCATATTTAAATTAACTGATTGTCAATCTACGTACGTTGTCACCTGTGACTAGACCAAACGACTACATGTCTGCTTTCAACAGAATCCAACACGTTGACTTTTTAAAACAATCCAATTATAATTTAGTTCTCTCTTTATTGAAAGAGACAGAAATGAAGTGAAAGAGGGAAACATAGAGAGAGAGAGAGAGAGAGAGAGAGATTTACGTTTTAATGCACATTTTTTTTTTCAAATTCAACTGCCCGCATGCAAAGGCACCTAGAGTCTCGGGTGATTTTGACACTGCCGAATTTTATAAACACCAGTCAGTCAAACCTGGTTGATACATTCTAACATTTTGAAAATGCCATAGTATCTGCATGACACACGTGCGCCTCCCCACAAGTACAGAACTAGTTGCGCACAAGGTTAATTAATGTAGAAGTCCCCAGTTTACCCAAAAAGAAGCTTCATTGTACCAAAGCTGGACATCGACAAATATTGGAACTGTAGAAGTTGGAGCAGGAGCAAGAACTGAAGTTACAGGCTGAGAAGAGTCTCAGATGGCAAAGAGCAGCAAAGCGTGAAATTATATTGCATTTGGTCATATACAACAGAACATCTGTATATGTACTAAAAAATAAGAATGATTAAAGTAAATATTGGCTCCAAGGGAAGATAAAAGCTTTGCTTTTGTTGATGTTGGATGTCAGCCAAGAATTTAACAGCAAGTAAGCATCATATCAACGACCTGGGGGTCATCTAAGTGTTTCACCTATTATTATGTCAGAATAACAGCAAGGTGGGTTTTGTTACTTTTTTTTTTTTTCATTTTTGTGATAATTTTCCAAGTTTTCTAAAACCACGAAACATTTTCAAAAATGCGTGAGATCTGCAAGAATACATTTAGGGAAATCTGACTTTCATGTTTACAGAGCTGAAATGTATGTTTATATGGTATTGAGCACTCATTCCATAACAAGTTGGGTTTTCTTTCTAAAAATAATGGAGTTTTACTAATTATGTATGACGAATGCGCATTAAGCATGATAAATACTCCTGATGAGATTATTTGTGTTATATTTAGGCACGTCATTCCAGCAACCTAGTATTTTTTATGTCAAGAAGACAACAAAAAGCAACCAATTTAATTAATATGGATTGACATGCTTTTTTTTTCTTTTTTTTTTTTTTTGCTAATGGACTTAGATTTGATGAAATTAAATAATTTCTTAATATATTTGTTTTTCAGTGTCATTTTCTTTTTGAAAAAATTACTATTAGTTTTAATACATTTCAAGGGTTTTACTTTTTCAGTACTTGTACAGTTTAATGAAGACATTAAAAAATAAAATATCGAAAAAAAGGTTATATTGTACGTATCCGTTTTGGACTGAAGATCTCCGAAAAAAAAAATTCACTTAATTTGATTGAGTAGTTTGTTTTTTTTATAGTGGAAAAAACACGCTTTTATGAGAGCGCGTTGAAGTCAGCCATTATGAAATTTATTGAACACGCCACGGGCAGATAACTCTAGTTAAAGCGCCGACCCCCCCCCCATCGTTAATATTAGCTTTTCTTCCTAAACATCGAACCTTTTGCTCGGTATCATAACAAATTGTTTTTTCGCTGTCAAAAAAAAAAAAAAAAAAAAAAAAAAACTATTTGATGAAATTAAGTGAAATTTTTTTTGGAAAACTTCGTTCCATAACGGATACATACAATTTAAATTTTTTTCGATAATTTCATTTTTTAATATCTTGGTTAAACTGTACAAGTACCAGTTTTTCTTTTCTTTTTTTTTTTTTGCAGCAAATAAATAGTTAGACCTACAAAACGCTTTGTCGCTTTGTAACAGAAGTAATTTTTTTAATTTCTTTTTCTTAAGGAAAGTAAAGAGCATTTTTACGTTTTCTTTCCTTTTTATGTGTTCGTTTCTGCGTTTCTTTTTATGAATCGTTTCGGCATCCGTTATGACTTTACTCGTGGGACCTTCGAGAAAATGTATTTTTTTTCTAGTTTTTTTCTCAAATTAGCACCAGCCGAGGGTTTCTTGTGAATTTCCGCGCGTAAATTCTTTTCGAATTACCGTCAATTGTTATTTTGGATTCGAATTCACCCGTCGCCAGTTTGTTGTGGTTTAAATGTTGAAAGAAGATCGCGAAGGCTTGAAAACAGTGAAATGAAAAATATATTAACAGAAAATACAGAAACCTATATTGGTTGTGTGAGAATCCGCTCAACTGGAAGGAAAAAGTAAGGTTACAACCCGCTCCCTTCGAGTCTCAGGTCCAGACTGCTCGATAGCAGAAGCTGATTACCGGAAGTGACGTCCATTGGCAGAATCTGTAGGGGTGCCACCCCAACAATAAGTTATTTATCCCCCCCCCCCCGGAAGAATAATGTGACACAATAGCCAGAAAGTGGGACTTGAAAAGCCAGCCTCCTAGAGGAAGAGCACTGTCGTCTGCCCAAATAAATACCTGACTTCCGGTTTGGTGATGGACGCAACAGCAAAGGCGGCACCCTTTTTTCACGTTTTTTTCCTCCTTTGCGGTACCGGTTCGAGCCTGCCTGCCTAATACCACTTTTTTTTTTGTTGCTCAAACAAACACCGGGCAACGCCGGGCATCTCCAGTCTAGTTTTATCATAAAAGACACTTGTCTTTTCATATTCTTTCGACGACTATAGATACAACTAGGACTTATTTTACTTTTGAAACATGCTTTATTTATTTATTTTTTTTCAAAGTTTTCGTATATGGTTTGATTTCGATCCTAACAGATGGCACCCAGACATTTGAAATCACTACTATACATTGGGTACAATATAATAATCAATAGGGAATACATAATATATAATATATAATACAATTGAACCCCGGGATACGGTGTCCCTAGGATACGTTTTTTTTACAGGTTACGATGTGGAATACGATGTTTTTGTGGCCCCTGGTTACGGTATTTGTCCCACCTTACGGTGTCATTTACAATCTCATTTAATTATATACATGTGTATTATATACTGTACTGTATTTTGTTACTAATTTTTAATGCCGTATCCCGGGGTTTTACTGTAACGGATAGAGAATTGACTATATAATAATAAATAAAAAAAATCTGCATTTAAGCATATTTTACAACCGGGCAACGCCGGTTGTCCAATTAGCATAGATTTTTTTTTTGTTTCAGTATTTATTCAACAGTGGACGAGTAGAGCTTAATAATGTGTCGCTGTGTTTGATTCTCAAGGGAAATCGTCAGGTAAGATCAAATTCTATATATGAGCATGTTCATTTGCTCCACCCACGTCGATTTGCAAGAAGAACCAGGTTATGTCTGACTCATTCACAACCACCACCACCACCACCACCACCATCACTATTACAACAAGAACTTTTTCTGCAATCCTGTATCGTCTCCAATTCTCTTCTTTCCAACTGTTTATAACTTTTTCCCCGACATATCCCTCCCACAACATATGATGCTGACGATTCATACTTTCATCGTCACGAAATAAATGTTTGCTTTGATCTAACACTTCCTGTTAATTGCGTTTCTTAGTCTAATTACAGACAGGACAAACAACTCGAAGGAAGAACTACTGTCTTTAATTTGGATGATCTATTATATAAATCTCACCTGTCTGTTTAAATGTATGTATGTATGTATGTCAGGTCATGTTATATGCTACTGGTACCATGTAACCCAGTACTACCTGCTTCAGGGTCGGGTCACCAGCGACTAAACTGGTCCCCCCACCAGACTTGTTTGGTGAGGAGGGTGGCTAGTCTCCATGAAGGATTAAAAACAAGACCTTCCAAAGGGCGAATGAACCCTTTTTTGGGGTCAACGGCTAACTAGCACCGTGTGTGTTTGTGTGTATGTATGTGTGTGTTAGGGTGGAGAGGGCTCCTGTAAGTCGTGGTGAAGGCAACCTTTCTAGGAGAAGCACATCTCTGATTAAAAAAAAACATTAAAGCGGGAGACCAGTACCCGCATTAAGCTGGCCTGCAGTTTATCTTGTTGCTAGCTATCTTGCTCTTGCTTGTTGCTGGATCTCAACATTTTGAACCGAGAGAGAGACTTAGCTGTCGTACAAAGCTAAGACTGTAACATCATCTGTGTACAGATACTCTCTCAGGCATTTGTCTATTAAAATGGTCCTGTGGCGATGGAAATAATTTTTGGGCTCATGGACTTTAAGTGTCTGAGAGAGTGGCACTCGTCTGACAAGAGGTTACAATCATCATGTATATATGCCTAAAACTTTCGACAGAGGCGATGGATTTTCACGACACCAGTATTGTTTTGAAGCTCAACCCTCCGGACGACAAATATCGAAAGAATGGCTAAAAAAACATTAATTTCTCCACCCTCAACTGGGCACTTTTCTATAGGGAGGGGTCGCTTTTTTCGCCGATATTTTCGAAAGTCATCTCTTCTTTTCTATTGTCCAGCCTTAATTTAAACCTACGTCATTTCCAGTTTGGCGATGGGCGCAACAGCAAAGGCATCACGTTTTTTTTTGCTGCCTGACTGAGAGCACAAGTGCCATGAATTCCTCATGTCTGACAGGGGGACTGCCCAGTTGAGCAGCAAGATGTCTGTTCACATTACATTTAAACTTCTGCAGTTTAGTATAGCCAGGAAGGCAAGAAACAATGAGGGATTTCCAATGTCTAGCAGAAGGAATAAACTATTAAAGTAGAAGTATTTTCGGCATCTAGGGATCTCGACAGTGAAGAAGAAGGATTTTTCTGCCTGACTGGAGGTACAAGTGCCATGAGTTCATCGGAGCACACTCCATTAAAATACTTGTAAAACAAGCACAGGGATGCAACATTGCGTTGATAGGGGGGTGGGTTAAATTTTACCAATCATTTATGCCCCATTCAATTCCAGAGTGAAGGTCATTTTCTAAGG
Source organism: Euprymna scolopes (assembly GCF_053919585.1). Classification (NCBI taxonomy): domain Eukaryota; kingdom Metazoa; phylum Mollusca; class Cephalopoda; order Sepiida; family Sepiolidae; genus Euprymna; species Euprymna scolopes. The sequence continues at coordinate 47,578,389 of NC_136513.1, forward strand.
TTGCTTGGATATATGTACATTTGTTTTTCCCTTATATCTATTATAGAACATGGTGTTATCAGCATATATGTCAGTGATTGAGAAGGGTTTTTGTAGTTGTTAAAGGAAAGAAGCTTAGTCTTAGTAGCATTAAATGTTACCATCCACTTACGGTCACATTCCACTACTAATTGAAGGTTGTTTTCTAAGGTTTCTGTAATTGTCTCGGATATGTGTACATTTGTTTTCCCCTCATTTTTATTATAAAACATGGTGTAATCAGCAAATAGACTCATTGCAGACACAATTTTATCAGGGAGCTCATCTATAATTATCAGGAGTAATAAAGGTCCAAGGATCGACTCCTGGGGCACACCTGCTTTAAACTATTGTTTAGACATACGGCCAACGAGGACATTTTTCTCTTGTCACATAGCACAAATGTGCGTATGGAAATGCATGAAAAGTGACATGACCGGTGGGGGGGGACTATAAAAAAAGAAAGGCAAAGATCTCGTGGGTCACGTCACGGCTGTAGCAATGAGGAAATAAATGTTGTTGTTACAAAGAACAAGCGAGTTGGAGTTATTTCCTATTTTTTGCCTTAGTCTCTTTGCGACTGAAACTGCACACAAAGTATATTAGTTCTCAGACAGCATTACATTGTCTAGGAATGTCCAAAAAGTCACTGATGGATTTTGAACTTACATAGATTCTTTATTTTTGATGAAATCTTTCTGTAATTTTAACACAATCCGACTAAGACATTTGGATTAAAAAAAAAAAAAAAGAACATGCAAAATTCAAACAATTTTTATTTATGAAAAATAATGTCTTTTAAATGTTGTCCATTTTCAGCTTCACATTTTTGTGCTCTTTCCAAAACATTATTAATGACAGATTGCAGAATCTATGGATTGCGATTTAAATCCCTTTTTTCGTTCCTGATGTTTTGTCTTCAATTTTTACAGTGTTTGGGGTTATGTCGTTTCGAGGTCTGCCATCTCACGGAATGAAATAAAGGAGTTAAATCGCAATCCAGAGATTCTGCAATCTGTCATGCATAATGTTTTGGAAAGAGAACAAATATGTGAAGCTGAAAATGGGCAACATTTAAAAGACATTATTTTTCATAAATAAAAATTGTTTGAATTTTGCATGTTTAAAAAAAGAAAAAATCCAAATGTCTTAGTCGGATTGTGTTAAAATTACAGAACGATTTCATCAGTTCAAAACCCTTTTAATAACTTTTTGGACATCCTGTATAACTGAGAGGGTCTGAATCATTTATAATTTTTATTATTCTGATTATTTGGACTATTATTCTCATTTTGGTTGTTACTTTTACAATGTTTTACCAATGTAATCACCGACGTGCTTCAGGTGCCCATTTTCGAATTCGGAAATCTTTATGTCGAATTCGGGAAACTCTTTATGTCTCTACAATACACCGACATATTATATCAACATAAATGTTCGTGTGCGTTCATGTATGTATAAAATCACACAGTTATCATAGTTGTACATGTATAATTATCTATTTAAAACCCTATTAATGTTCGTGTCTTAGAAAGAGTTGTGTGTCAATGAGTGCTTGCTATATGTATGTATAAATTTCTGTCGGTTGTTATGGGTGTATATAACATCTACGTAATATACTGCATATCAATGTGTCAAAGCGTGTGTGGGTATCTGGTGCAAACGTACACAATAACACAAGTTCAGTAAACAGGACGAATATACATTAGCTTCTGTTCGTCAGCGGTTTGCACTTAACTTGAAGACGCTGAAATAAAGGTCCCTCCAACTTAGTTGCACACGGAGCATCACTAAGATAACTTCTTTTTATAGTTTTCAACGTAACTTTACCTCCAAACAGATGCAAGTCTGATTGAATTGAGTTACGATGCCGTCTGACTTCAGTTTCCAGAATGTACTCTCAGGTTATCTATAGACTACATGATTCAATGTCCATCGTGTCCCACTTCCTGACTCTGGTTAATTCTAACTCTCCGATTTTGTTTCCACATCTAAAATCTCTTTCCATTGTTTTACAATTCCGACCTCACCCCGATCGGTTTTTAACCTATTGTTCAACTGTTCCGAAACTCCAATTGCGTCATCTTTGACTTTTAGAAATCAGGTGAACTTTTATTGTTGTCATCAACATATTATTGTTATCGTTTTTAAATTCATTTGTTGTCAAATCTATATATCTATGAAAGCGAGAATGTGGGTGTGAGGACACTTTTCAACCTATATACTTGTGGTGTTTTATCATAGAACGGAAGACAGACTTTACTAGGCTTTACCGAACTAATTCCACAGCCAATAATAAACGTAAGAGCAAATAATAAACGTAAGAGCAAATAGTAAAGAGCAGGTAGCAACAGTAAACGCAAGAACTGTTAGTAATGAAATGTTGAAGAAGAAAAAAAACTCAGCCCTTTTAAAAAGGAAAAGGAACGTGTGCAAAATCACGTGCCACAGAAACTTTTACTTTAACGCGTGTAAGAGAGATTGCAAGGTGTAGATTTTTTTTCAGAGTACAGAGTTATCTTTGAAAGTGGCGATGTGTTTTATTTATAATTTCAGTCGCTGGACTGGTTTACGGATTCGGCTAGACCGGCGCGGAAGCAGTTTAATATTCGAAGGACTGGCAGGTCTCTGCGAATTCTCTATATTTTCTGCATTAGGTGTATTGTCAACTGGACTTGTTTCAATCAAATGGGCCGGGTCTGCATTTGCAAGGTCGGATCGAGTATTCTCAGTAGGACCCCGAGGTCCATCAGATCGCGGAAAACGAGCCAAATGTCTTAGCGCCATTGAATCCTCCCGGCCATCATAATGCCGTATTCTTGCATGCGTAGGGTTGGCCTCAAGGAGTTCCACTACCTCGACGATCAGGTCGTACTTGCTCCTATTGCCAAACCGTTTCAATAGTACCTCCCCAGGTTCGCAGAGCCAAACAGGTAAGGTAGTACCGGTAGAAGAGCGCCTTTCAAATTTGAACAATCGTTTGTGGGGAGTTGCATTCGAACTAGTGCATAGTAAGGAGCGAATAGAATTTAAAACATCAGGCAGAACGTCCTGCCAAGCACTAAGGGGTAACTGTTTAGATTCCAGGGCCAATAATATTGAGTGCCAAATAACGTCGTTATAGCGCTCGCACTGACTGTTTCCTCTTGGGTTCTTTGCAGTAGTGTTACTGCACCCAACCCCAAGTCGCGTCAGGAAATTTCTAAACTCCTCCGACACGAATCAGAATAGATGAAAGCGGGGAGTCCAAAAATAGAAAAAATATTCGTCAGGCACTTGATTGCGGTCTGCGAAGAACAATCACGGCAAGGGAACGCAAAGGGGAATCGACTGTACTCATCCACGATAGTAAATAGGTAACGACATCCTTTCGAAGATGCCGGGACAGGCCCCTTGAAATCTACGGAGAGGCGCTGAAAGGGAGCAGTAGTGCGGATCAATGTATTGAGGCTTTATTTTTGCGTACGTTGTACACTCGGATGTCACGCGCCGAACTTCATCAATTGAGTATGGCATATTTTGTGATCGTATAAAGTGCCAAAAACGCTGTACACCAGGGTGTATTAATGAACTGTGTATGGCCCTTAGCTCCTCCAAGGAGGAAGCAGCAGCACCACACACTCTCGATAAAGCATCGGCAACGATGTTTTCACTTCCGGACGGTGTTTTATATTGTACGAGAACGGGAGAAGCTCCATTTTCTACCGAATGATTTTATCGTTTTTAATTTTTCCTCGGTTAGCTGGCTTATGCATAAAAGATACGGCTTACTGGTCTGTTACGATAGTGAAATGCTTCCCAGCAAGGAGGTCCCTCCATTTTCGGACACATTCATCTATCGCGTAGGCCTCTTTTTCAACTATTTCCGATGGGTTTAGTGAGCGGGAAAAGAACGCTACAGGCCTATCAGCCTGTAAGAGGGTGCCTCCGATAACCTTTTCTGAGGCATCGGTTTCGATAGTAATTGCTAGTTCGTCGTCTATAACCTTTACAGATTATTCGGCGAAAGAATTCACAACTATAGGCGGCATGGGAAATTATTTATTTTCAACCAGGGGATGAATTTTGTGTGAATACTTAGCTATCCATTTCGCGTAGTAAGAAAACATACCAAGGCACCTTTTTAACGAATTTGAATCCGAAGGAGGAGGCATGTGCAAAAGGGGTTTCAAACGCTCAGGATCAGGTTAGATAGTTCCGTCATAGATTTGGTATCCAAGCAAATTGATAGAGCGAAGCGAAAACTTTGATTTTACTCGATTTATTTCGAGGTTGTATGTTGAGGCAACTTTTAAGAAACATTCCAAGTTAGCGCCATGCTCCTCTTGAGTTTTACCGCAAATGGTAATATCATCAATGTAAGAAAAAGTTCCGAATAACATATTTTCAGAAATAAAGGAATTCATAAATCGTTGAAAGGCAGAAACCCCATTAGTGACACCCATGGCTATTCGTTTGAATTGATACAAACGATTTCCAGCTTGAAAAGCCGTGTAGGGCCGATCTTCGGGACAAATTTCAATTTGGTAGTAAGCCTTAGACAAATCAATCGTACTAAAAATATGATACTGAGCAATTTGGTTTACGAGATCCTCAATCCGATGCAAAGGGTATGCGTCAAGTAGAGTGAAACTGTTAATAGTTTGGGAAAAATCAACCACCAGTCGTTTCTTTCTATTAGGCGACGAAGTTACGACAATTTGAGCACGCCACGGTGAATAGCTGGTTTCAATGACGTCGTCCTTAAGCAGTTGAAGAATTTCCTTTTCAATAAATCGGGCATCCTCCGCACGGTAGTTTCGGGATTTTGTAGCAATGGGTCTGCAATCAGGGGTCAGATTTCGGAACAATTTTATAGGGGCACAACTGATCTTAGTTAGCGCGCAGATTTTTAAAGCATCCTGAAATCCACCAAAAGAAATAGTAACGCCCCCGTGTAGTTTAAAAAAACAGCACCCCGAGTATAATGTCTATACAGGGGTCAGGAAGCACAGTAAGGTCAATAAGGTATATTCACAACCATTGAAGAAAATATTCTCGGTGCAATCTTAGACAGTTTAAGGGAAACGGCAGATGATGCCATAGAAATTACGGAGTTCCGTTTTAAAGTGGGCAGTCTCATTGTTTTGACAATGCTGGTACTGATGAAATTATCAGAACTGCCGGTGTCTATAAGGGCAGTTAACCTTTTTCCTTTTAACTCCACAGTTTCGGTGATAGGAGGGCAACTATCACCATCTTTAGCACGGGCCCCTATGATAGCAGAAGAAGAACGTGAAGGTGTCGTTAGAATAGAACGGCAAACTTTAGAAAAATGCCTGAGTTTACCACAGCTTCGACATACCTTATCGCGGGCAGGGTAAATGCGGCGGTCATCCTTAAGGTGATGTCGCCCTCCACAGTTGTAGCACTTGTCATGAACAGGAAGGGCAACAGAGAACTGTACAGAGTCAAACTCCATTCGAGAATCAGTTGGAACAGAATTTTTAATATTCTGATAAAGATTAAAGACAATAACATTATCACAGACATTTACCGCAAACCTACAGACACCCAACAATACCTACACTTTAAAAGTCACCACCCTAAAAGCTGCATAAAATCAATTCCCTACACCCTAGCACGTAGAATCTGCACCATAATCACGGACAATAACCTTCGGAAAATCCGACTCAAGGAACTACGAATAAATTTAAGAAAAAGAAAATACCCATCACAACTTATAGACAAAGGGATCCAACTTGCGACAAATATACCAGTAGAAGATTTGAGAACCCCTAAAGAACGAAACAAAGAACAAATCCTAACATACGTCTCCACACACAACACAAACAACCCAGAGCTTTTCACAGAGATAACGAAAAACCTCGTCCTACTTAACCAAAACAGCAAACTAAACAACTTCCTTAAAACAACAAAAATAATAAAAAGCAAACGCCAACCCAAAAACCTAAAACGCATTCTTACCTCATCCAAACTCAATCAAGACGCAACAAAAGGAGTCACAAAATGCAACAAACAACGATGTGGAGTCTGCAACATAATATTAGAGGGAAACACATACACATTTACGAACCCCATACAAACATTCAAAATTAAAAAAACCTAGATTGCACCTCAAAAAACGTGATCTATGTAATAAAATGTCCAGCATGCGATAAATCCTACATAGTCGCTACAAAAAACCTTAGTAATAGAGTAGCCCTACACCGATCCAACATCAAAATCGCGGAAAATAAACACCTGCATGTATCACAACATATACACACATGCAGTGGAGGCAGATTCGAGATAATGCCCATCTTCCAAACTGACAACTACTTCTACTTGCTAACACAAGAAAAAAACTTCATAGCAAAGTTTAACCCCGCCTTAAACATCTCTCCATAATTATACACATAAATAGGCAAAACACAAAATACACTTACACGCATGCATACTGGGGTAAATGTGCACCCTCACACACGAAACAAAAAAAGCACAATAAAGCACACACACATTTTCACGGGTGCGCGCGTCTATACCCAGTACAGTACCATTTCTCTAAACTAAACAAACAATTAGAAATTATACGTATGTATGTGTATGTACGCGCGTGTGTGCGTGTGTATAGGGTGTGTGTGTGGGTGTGCACATATGATTGTGTATGCGTGTGTGTGTATATATATATCATCTGTTATCTATGCTACATCTTGTTTGTGTGTGCACGTGCACTTATGTTTGGGTGACCGAATCCATGTATGCATATGTGCTTGGATTAGAAAGGAAACTTCAACCAATATATACATAAGGTGGGATGAATGAATATGTATGTGTATGTGTGATTGTGAGTGCATGTGCCCATATATATATATGGGTGGATGAATGTATACACATCCGTATGTATGTGTGTGTATATGTATACATATGTATGCACATGTATGAGTGGGTAAATGTGTTCGTGTGGATATGGATATACGCGTATGTGTTAGCCCCTGCATATGTCTGTGTGTGTGCATGTGTGTGTGTATGTGTATGTGCCTACATAGTATGTGGATGTTTGTGAGTGTATATGCACATACATGTATGTGTGTATATATATCTGTGTGTATGTGCGTGTATATGTGTGTATATATATCTTCTCCTACCTATTCTCCATCTTACTTGTGTGTGTGTGGGTGCGTGTACGTATGTCTGAATGATTAAGCGCATATATACATGCGTGTTTTGGTTGGGGGAAAAAAGTATATATATATATATATATATATATATATATATAAAATAAAAAAATAAAAATAATTGTTAGCGGTGGATGTGTGCGAGTACGTGTGTGAGTGCGTAGGTGGGTATGTATATATGTATGCTCCTACATATATTTCTATGTATGTGCGTGTGTGTATGTGTGTGTGCCTGCGTGCGTGTGCATGTGTACATGTACATGAATGTATATGTATGCGTGTGTGATTGTGTGTGAGTGTGTGCTATACATGGGGAAAGAAAGTCTTTAAAAAGAACCCTAAAAAAAACATAAAAACCTTCACCAAATGGACCAAAAGCCACTCTTTGAATATAACTTTGACCGGACACTTTGAACACTTACAGTTGGAGTCAGAATGTCTGAGACCACACATCACTCTGAAAAACATATTTAATATCAGCGGAGGTAACTCTACAAACTCCCATTTTAAAGAAAAACTTTTTACGAAAACATCTGAAGAGAGCACACCCTAAGCTCGAAACGCGTTATAAAAATATTTTAAAATAAAAATATGATGAAAACCTTTAAAAAAAAACCCACAATTGTTGATGGCTACACTCTTTTAAATATACATTTTTTCTCTCGTTGGAACTACACAATATATATATATATATATATATATATATATATATATATATATATATATATATATATATATATATATATATATATAAAGCCGGCGTCATTATCTCCCCTACCCGCGATATATATGTGACTGGAGACAACTTGTAAACTTAATATTCAACTTGCTCAGGTTGAATGTCGCACTAGGTACCAGGTAGGTACGCATTTTACTAATATAGTTATCTGTTTCAGAAAGGCGTTTCGACAAACGTCGCACCCCTGCTTGGTACGCACTGTAAACATCACCAAGAACAGGTGTTCGCAGTGAGTGATGAGCAGAGACGCGGACTCCTTCCGTGTACATTTAAGCTGATTGTCATTAAACCCGAGGCAAATCTAAAGCGTCATCAAAAGTTTATATATAAATCAGACGTGAAGTCAGATTTATTATTTAAACAGAAACACTTGGAGCTGAATTACTTTTATGTTTTTTCTCTCAGTACAATTTTTTCCCTTCTTTTTTTATTTATTCTTTTTCATTTTTTCTTTCCTGACTTCCTTTTTCTTATTCTTTTTATACAAGAAAAAGAAAGCGAGAAAAGAAAAAGAAGAATAGAAAAGAATAAGAAAGGGAAAGAAAAAGAAAAAAAAGTTGTGCTAAAAAATAAATAAATAAAATAATGTAGTTGATTAAAAGGTCGTAAAAATTTTTTTTGTGTCAGGAGAGTTTGTATATAAACCAGACATGAAGTTGTTTTTATTACTTAAACAGAAACAATTTAAGCTGAATTTATTAAAAAAAATTTTTTAGTGCAACCTTTCTTTTTTAACTTTTATTTTATCTTTTTTATTTGTTTCTATTCTTTTTCTTTAAAAAAAAAATAAGAAAAAGAAAGTGAGAAAAGAAAAATGAAAAAGAAAAAAGAATGAAAAAGAACAAAAAAATTAAAAAGAACAAAAAGACCAAAAATGAAAAAAAATGAAAAAGAACGAAAAGATGAAAAAGAATAAAAATGAAAAAAAAAATTAAAAAGAAGAAGAAAGAGCAAAAATGAAGAAAAAAATGAAAAAGAACAAAAAGCTGAAAAAGAACAAAAAATCAAAAAAAAAAAATCAAGAAGTACAAAAAAATGAAAAAGAACAAAAAATGAAAAAGAACAAAAAAATGAAAAAGAAAAAAATGAAAAAGAAGAAAAATGAAAAAGGAGAAAAAAGATGAAAAAGAACAAAAAATGAAAGAGAACAAAAATGAAAAAGAAGAAAAAAAGATGAAAAAGAACAAAAAAGATGAAAAAGAACAAAAGTGAAAAAGAAGAAAAAAGATGAAAAAGAAGAACAAAATGAAAAAGAAGAAAAAATGAAAAAGAAGAAAAAAATGAAAAAGAACAAAAAATGAAAAAGAACAAAAAATGAAAAAGAAAAAAAATCAAAAAGAAGAAAAATCAAAAAGAAGAGAAATGAAAATGAAAATGAAGAAAACAATGAAGAAGAAAGAATTAAAAAAGAATAAAAATTGAAAAAGAACGAAAAAAATGAAAAAGAAAAAATGAAAAAGAAAAAATGAAAAAGAAGAAAAAAGAAAAAATGAAAAAGACAAAAATGAAAAAGAAAAGAAAATGAAAAAGAAAAAATGAGAAAGAAAAATTGAAAAAGAAGAAAAATTGAAAAAGAAGAGAAAATAATAAAAATGTAGAAAAAAAAGGAAAAAAAATTGTGCTGAGACAAAACCGAAATACATTCAATTCCAACGGTTTTTTTGTTTAAATAATAAAACCAACTTCACATCTGATTTATATACAAACTCTCCTGGCACAAAAATAATCTTCTTAGGACGCTTTAGATTTGTCTCGGGTTTGATGGCAATCAGCTACAGCTAAAAAGATCTCATTTCTGCCCTTCATTCACTGCGAACACCTGCTCCTGGTGATGTTTACTGTGAGTTTACTGTGCGACGTTTTTCGAAACAGCTTTCATGGATAAATGCATTTCCATGATTGATTTAAGTTTTTTTTTTTTTTTTTTTTTTTTTTTTTTTTACATAACCTTCTTTTTCATTTTTATTTGGCATCGCATAAATGATGGCGTTCATACAGATTTTCTGCATCCGGGACATTATCAATGAAAGTGAATAAACAGAATCTATAATATTATTTATTTTTTAAATCCTTTTGTTATGGTGATCTTATTGCATCATTACATAGATTATATATATTTTTTCTTATGGAAATCGCTCGAGACAAGACATGACTCCACTAGCAAACAAAAACGAAAGTTGATTATTGCGAAAACAATAGATGCCTACTGACCTTAGACTTGAAAAAAAACAAAAAAAAAAAACAAAAAAAACAAAGCTGTAGGTAGAAGGAAAACAGTGAGCAAGAAAACCAACCAGTGAAACGAGCTGGGACAAAGGAAGCAGGGAGTAGATCATACAATTCTGAGGTACACATGCCATAATGGTATTTGTAGAAAAGACTGAGACTAGCAACATCACGTCTGTGTAGAAAGGTTGCAGTGAAGAAAAAAATGTGAGGCCAATCAAATTACAGACATGTTTCTGCAATTTATCAGGAACCTTCAAATAAGACAGATTCATCAGTCCAAATATGACAACAGTACTCCATATTGTGAGGTGTGAGAAAATGTTTAAAGAAATAGAGAGAACTTACTTACGAAAAGCAGAAAGAGCAATGGATTTAATATATGAACTCCAAGAAAGATTTGATGAGAAAACAAAAGACCAAGAAGAAGAAAAGGGACACGTTTGAGTCAATAGCTGAGTCAATAGCTGAGTCTTATCATGATTGAATGAAACAAGCCATTTCTTGATCCAATCCATAATAGAACCAGATCAACTTTTAGATAAACTGCATATTTCAACTGATCCGAGAAAAATTGACGATAAGCAATACCAGAATAAAGAGAATAAAGGGTGGTGTCATCAGCATAAATGTCATTAACATTATATATATATATATATATATATATATATATATATATATATATATATATATTGTTACAAATATGTGGAAAAAATATATAATTTGAGACAATAATTACTTTTAATATTATAAAAAAAAAAAAAAGGTCGAGAGAGAAAATTTTGTTTTATCGCGTTTTATATTGTCGTCTGCTCTCAGTGAATTTGTAAACATCCGGAAAAAGAAAAAGAGAGAGAGACAGAACATACGAAAATACAGCGAGGGGACGCCTATAAACTGTAAAGAAAGAGAGAGGGGGAGAGAGAAGATATGAAACTAGAGAGAGGGAAAGCCGCAGGCATCCGCCTCGCGTATTATTGAGCGAGTGACGCGAGAGAGATGCAGGTACATACAGTGAGAGAGGGGACGCCAAAGAGAGAGAGAAAGGTATACCATTAGAGAGAGGGAAAGGAGCGGCACAGGGTGGCGAGACAGTGACGACATAGCAGCCGAAGAGGAGGGTTAGGGAAGCGACAGTGTTGGCGATGGTGACGGCGTTTGTGATGCTAACGACGGCGAAGAAATGAACGATATATTTTGACGACAGAGAAAACGAAAAAAAGGCGATAATGAGGAATGACGATGTATTCAATATAGAAGAAGGAATGAAATTGTTTCAAAAGAAAGGAATGCGACAGAAATATTTAAAACCCGACGCTGAGTGAGTCGATTGTTTATTTTTCTCTCTATATCTCTCTCTCATATATGAAAACGACTATAAAAACAAAACACAAAAAGGACATCCTTCCATTTTGGAGTTAAAAGCAGACGACAGGATGTGAACTGTTTATTTCTTTTGCGCGGAAATTCTCTCTCGAATCTATTTCAAGTTTGTTTGTTCATCCAGTTACACATTCTCCTTTACTTTCGTTACAATATATTTTTATATATGTAAATAAAATTGTGTTAATTTTTCCATTGGCCTCGGTATTGTTACTTGGATGTGTTTTTTTCTGTCTTGTGTTTATAAATGTCTTTCGAGAAAATGGATATATCCCTCCCGTATCTAAAAACCCGGGAAAACTAATTTCTTTTAAATAATTTTTTTTATATTTTGTGTTACGACTTTTACCCCTAGACATTCTGGGTCGTAACAATATATATATATATATATATATATATATATATATATATATATATATATATATATATATATATATATATATAGTGCAAAGTTTTGTTGAAAATTCAAAGACTCACGTTTTCTTTTTTATAACCTTCGTTTATTTCCTGGATTTTTCCATTGTTTGATTAATGAGTGGCAATTTTACGATTTATGTTTCCGTAAAAATATCCTGTCCCCACCAACTTCTTCGGATGTTTATCCATTAGATTTTTACAACAAAAGGTATATTTTTAACATGCTGGACATCGTATTCTGGTAAAAAGATTTCCACAGCCATGCTTCCTCACTTCCTCCATCTATATATATATAATTAATGACGACCCGCCATCAAAGGACAAGTCTCCCATCCAACAGAATTAAAAGCAACGACATGCCATTTCTTTACCTATTCAAGTAAGGTTTCATACCATTAATATGAAAATTAATAACGAGTACTTCCAAATTAATGCACACAATAAATTTTATGCAATGTACTCTAAAGTTCGGAGATAAACTGTACAGTCATTTGCCCTTTTGTTCACGGTCAGTTTAAAATCTTTCAAATTACTCTAAATTTCGTTCCCTCAAAAAAAAAACAAAAAAAAAAAACGCGCGTATCGTCGCTGCACATATAAAAGTTGTAAGAAAGTGTTCGTCTCGTCGCGACCGGTATTTTCTTCTTGCCGGGTTCTTCCAGAAGGACAGGCTCAAGAATCCATGCTCGCAAGTAATGAAATATGCGTCCACTCTCTTGGTCGGCAGGATTCGAAAAGAAGGATTTTCACACTAGATTCAATGACGTCGTTCCAAAGGAGCTAGTGTTGCCTTTTTATTTAAAATCAATCGCAGTTTCGTACAAAACAAAAATTAACAAAGAGAAAAATTACGGAAAAGATAACAAATATATAATTGGGGGTCACACTATTGTTGGTACAAAATAATTCCAACATGAGCAACGTGACAGTATGCATAATTCTTTAAAAAAGTACTCATAGTCTAAAACGTATTCAAGCTGGAGGAAATCCGCTCTTTACGGTCAGATATCTTTCTCATTTATACTGGCGACTCTTTCTGAATTTTTGAGATGAGGATTGGTTATTCGTATTATTTAGATTCATTGGACTACTGTTCTCATCTTGAATGTGATTTTCACAACGTGGCGTAGTGGTTAGAGTACTTGTAAAATCCATTGTTAGAAGTGATATTCTTCTGATGGTTGAAGGTTCAATTCTCAGTGTGGGCGACCGAAAAATACAATTGTGAATTACTTAGGAGCTCTATCCAGTGATAGCTGACGGACAGGAGCACGCTATCCCCGTGAAGTAAATTAAGAGTTCTGCTTGAAATTCCGTCCAAATTCCCTAGTTCGACAGAAACATTCCCGAGTTCGACAAAATACACCTGAAGAAGGTCAGAGGTTACATCGACCGAAACGTTGTGAAAATCACACTAAAGATGAGAATAGTAGTCCGATGAATCCAAATATTACGGACTGGTGACTCTATTCTGCATCACCTTACACCCTCCTCCATCTTCTATCTCACCATTCGTCATGTCTTTCTTTTACGATTTCCTGATGCCAGTTTCTTCTCTTATACATCCTATTGGAGTAAACAAAAAAGAAACCATTCCAGCAATATAGCATTATGGTTTCAGACAAGTTTGCCATAAGGTTTTTCTTGAGATCAGATTTAATTGCTTAGTGGCTTATAATTAAACCCACCAAGTCATTACACCTCTGTGGGAGATCAACGTACATTTCTAATAATAAAAAGATCTATATTTTTAATTACTCGTTTGTTTTCTATTTGTCATTTTTTTTCTTCTTTTTTTCCTCGGTGAAGCAGAACACCCGACTGCGCAACTAGACGATAGATAGAGACGGTATATTGATAGAGACGCTTTTTTTACATAGGAGCCACCACTTATTAAAGCCCCGAGACCACTTATTAAGGCCCCGAGGCCACTCGGGGATAAGGGTTATTGAGTGTATAGTAATCAATGGGAAATATCGTAGTAATCGTTAGTAATGGAAATTTGGTAAATTGGATTACTTAAGAGGGCGGTTCATCAAGAATTTGTTTATGTTGAACTTGAAGATAACAAAGTTGTAGTTAGCTGGGAAGCAGGCAGACGGAAGAGAGTTCCACAGGTGTGCAGTTGTAAGAAAGAAGCTTTGTTAATGGAATCTACGTTTTGATTTAAGCACAGATAAAGAGTGGGGACATTATTGACAGTGTTTTCAGATAGACGAGTGTTTTTCGTGAAAGATTGGTGAGGGGAGGGTCAGAGATTGGAGCTCAGACGAGCAGTTGCCATGGAAATAACGATAAAACAAAGACAGACTCGCAACGTCTCTTCTATGGGAAAGATGTTGCAGGGAAGAGAAAAGGGCACCCCCCCACTAAGCCACGAAGTCTATTTTGTTGTCTGTCAAGGCAGGATAAGCTGCTTCTAGCAGCTCCTGCCCAGATGTGGCAGCAGTACTCCATCCTTGGACGTACTTGGCTTTTATATAGATAGAGAATTGCACCAGCAGTGAGATATCTTCTGGAGTATTAAATATTACTAAATATTCAAGACGAACGTATGTGAAAAATATGCTAGCTTGTTATAATAATGGTGCGGATAACCACGGCAATAAGCGCCAAGGGTTGAGGTGTGGCCTCTGTGGAGAAGCGCTGACATTCGAACCCGAAACCCGTTTGATACGAAAAATGAAAGTAAATTAAGGCGCTATCGGGGCGACAGTATAAAAATACTTTTTTTTTTTTTTTTTTTTTTGTATGTGAGGTTGCCGTCAGCTGCGAAGAAAACAAAAGGAGAACGCTGCCTGCGGTCCAAGTGTTTCTTATGCGTGGAATTAGTCCTTCCACCATGTAAACCATATGACCGATCCTATTCTTGATTGTTCCCTGCTCCCAGGAAGTATTATCTTTGTGCATCTGGAAGAATATTTTTTCTTCCGGCACGTAAATTCTTCTTGGCAGCGCGAAGGGAGAAGAAATAGTAAAAAAAAAAAAAAAAAGTATTTTCTTTTTTATTTAATTTCTATTACATTGATTATCTAAGGGAATTCTCAGACTCATCCTTGCTGTAAGAACTCAGATATGGTGAAAGTATATTTTGATTGTTAAGAAGAATTCGAATCCGACCCCCCTTTTTTTTTTTTGCTTTTACTGCTTTGAGAATAAGCCAACGCCTCCTCGTGAAAGAAACACGAACACAATTTCGACGTCGTTTGCTCGCATCTCGAACGAATTCACGGGACTGAAATAGAGATTAATTCCCGGAGAAAAACTTTAAGCTATTTCGGCCGTCATTATGGCGAAGATACGAATTGGCAGTGATATGGTGAAAGTGTGGTTGCGTGGCTGAAGAAACTCAGATTGGAAGCGAAACTTCGGAAGGTTGATGATGTGGCAAGCCTTTTTTTTTTTTTTTTTACAAAGGCATCACCACATTATCAAGGCCCAGAGGCCACTCAAGGATAAGGGTTAAAGAGTGTACAGTAGAAGTTGGTCAATATAGTAATCATTAGTAATGAAAATTTGGTAAATTTAATAACTTATATGGAACGGCTCATCAAGAACTTATTTACTTTAGACTTGAACAAAACCATATTGTAGTCAGCCGGAAAGCAGGAAAACGGAAGACAATTCCACAGGCGTGCAGTTCTAAGAAAGAAGCTTTGTTCATGGAATCTACGTTTAGGTTTAGGCACAGATAAAGAGTGGGGGAAATTATTGATAGTCTTTACAGCTAGACGAGTGTTTCTTGTGAAAGTTTGGCGAGGGGGGACCATAGATTGAAGCTCAGTTGAACACTTTCCATGAAAATAACGATACATCAGAGACAAACTCGCAACATCTCTTCTGTGAGATAGAGGTTGCAAGGAGGAGAAAAGGACATCTCCTACGAGGCTACGAAGTCTATTTTGAACTCTATCAAGGCAGGACAAGTTCTTTCTAGTAGCTCCTGCCCAGATGTGGCAACAGTATTCCATCCTTGGACGTACCTGGCTCTTATATAGATAGAGAATAGCATCAGCAGTGAGATATCTACTGGATCGATAGAAAGATCCCACCATTTTTCCAGCGGCCTTGGCAACAGATTTGATATACGTGTTCCATTTAAGATCAGGAGTAATGGTCAAGCCCAGAAGCTTGTCAAAACTTGAGGCCTCCTGAAGACGAGAGCCATTCATTTCAATTGATGACAAATGTGGATTAGAATGTTGATGATGTAAAGAGAGAAGCTTGGTTTTAGATGCATTAAAAGTAACCAGCCACTCCTTTCCCCATTGTACTACGTGCTCAAGATCAGAGGAGAGAGAATTGGAGAGAACTTGCTCGTTTACTGACTTAGATGTGGTACCATAAATGGTAGTGTCGTCAGCATAAATGTCTACAACTGATGTAAGGATATGATTTGGAAGATCATTAATGTAGATCAGGAAAAGAGTTGGGCCCAGGATGGATCCCTGAGGGACACCGGCATTAATACTGTGAGCTTCTGATTTTTGCCCCTCAACTACTACTCTTATGAACCTATCAGAAAGAAATGATTTAATAATTGAGAAGACTTTTCCAGCTATACCATAGCTAGCGATCTTATGAAGTAAACCTTTATGCCATACCCTATCAAAGGCTTTAGATATGTCAAGAGCAATTGCCCTAGAAAGATTGCCACCGTCGAGAGATTTGCTAATCCTATGCGATATAACTGTAAGGACATCTGCTGTAGATCTAGCAGAACGGAAACCATATTGAGTGTCACTAAGAAGGTTATTTTTGTTGAGATGTTTGATTACTTCTGTATTTAATACAGATTCTAGCAACTTACTCATGACGCACAGGAGACTTATTGGCCTGTACTGAGAGGGGGATGAGCGATCACCTGAATTCTTAAATACAGGGCATACTGATGAGATTTTCCAGGGAGATGGGAAACTATTCTCCTTAAGACAACGTTTAAACAGTTTTGTAAGTATGGGCGCTAGTTCAGGTTGAAGTTTTTTGAGTACTATAATTGGAATACCATCAGGGCCAGTTGCTTTACTGGAATCAAGGTTTTTGATTAGCTTGGCAACATCACGTACAGATATACGTATATCACATAGCCTGCTTCCATTGTATCTAGATGGGGTGTATTGACCCTCGACTTAGAGATGGACGAACGTTGATGCACCAGAAGTGAGTCGGACCTTTTTTTAATTATTTTTATTTTTGAATTGGCATTGCTGATAGGATTCGGTTAAATGTTAAATGCGCATTCGAAACTGAGAATTCATCATGATGTGGAAAATTTTAAATGCGTATTCAAAAGAAGGTTTCTCGCTCGTTTGAAAAGGATTCTCTTCAGGCCAAGGGACGACGACGACGACGACAACAACAACAACAACAACAACAACAACAACAACAACAACAACAACAACTACCTAACAAAGGCAATGGATGCAATCAAGAAACGATTTTTGCCACATTGCGAATTCCTTGGTTAGATCCATTTAAGGTGAATTAAGCACATTTTAAATGGTGACTCATAATCATTATCATAATCTGTCTATAAATGTGTGTTTCCGTGTGTTCATTGCACAGGCCGTGATCTTCCATTGTTGTGCTTGTCCGAATTCGGTACTCGATTCCGACAGCAGCCGTATTCTATCATTGCTATAACAAGAAAGGATTCTCCTTTCAAATTAACCACAATTCCGTCTTAAAACAAGTAACACTGTTTTCTATTTCCGTTAAATGCCCATATACGTTTCTATTCGCACCACAATAATAGAATAAAAAAATCAAGTATTGTAATCGGATTTTAACTCTAAGAATATAAAGCAGCGAACATCAAGACGAGGATTTCGAATGTTGAACGCACCTTCAAAACTACACAATCCCATCCGCATTTTATAAAAACCTTAAAAAGAAAAGCTCTCCAAATGTACTCGAAACGCAATCAAAACAGATCCCAAATTATCCCAAATTAATACCAATCAGATCTACACAAGATAAAACAAAATAGGCATCAAAATATCTCAAGTGAACTCACCAACAATTGTGGATAAAATACGAAAATCTAAATCTGACACAACATTTATAGTCGGTGTTGGTGTCTTGTATAAAATTTATATTTGCGAAACTTAACAAAATCTGGACAAGAGACTTTATAAACACAAGAGAGACATAAAGACCAATAATACGCTTAACGACATTTTCTCTCATATCATAAAGTATGATCACTTTGACTTTGAAAACGCAAAGTTTGTAAAACCAATACATGATGTATATATATATATATATATATATATATATATATATATATATATATATATATATATATATATAGTAATTTATAAAATATATATGGCGATTAAGCTACAGTGAATATTCCGCGTTTCATCCACTCTAGGATTCTTCAGAAGCCTGAAGAATCTTAGAGTGGATGAAACGCGGAATATTCAGTGCAGCTTAATCGCCATACACATTTTATAACTTACTAACTAGCTCTACCTACGTATTGAGCACTTTTGAAGTAAATACTCAAAGTTTACGCATAAATCTATACTTTCGTATATTAATTTTATGTGAGTAAATTAAGTAGTTATATATATATATATATATATATATATGAAATTAAGTATATATATATATATATATATATATATATATATATATATATATATATATATATATATAATATTATTGTCCAAAATTGATGTCGTTTTCCTCTGTTTACGAATAATCAAATATGTGTATTTTTTAAAATTTTTTATAAATAGAAATTAAATAAAACAAATACAAGAAAAACAGGGGCTAGATTTTTATGTTACACCGCCAAGTGCTGAATACATCTTTTAGTAGGAAATGGCATGTCTTAGGCATTATGCCCTTTCACTGTTTATATATATCATCTCTCTCTCTCTCTCTCTCTCTCTCTCTCTCTCTCTATATATATATATATATATATATATATATATATATATATGAATGGAAATGTATAAAAAAGAATACGAAAAATATAAAATCGTATAACTTTTCTTTATTCGTTTTCAATTGGTGACGTGCAGGAATACAAAATAATATTATGAAAAAAAAATTAAAAAAACTTTTTTTATAAGTACATAATTTATAAGTACATATATATTTTTATAAGTACATAATTTATAAGTACATATATATATATATATATATATATATATATATATACATACACACACACATATATATATATATATATATATATATATATATATATATATATATATATATATATATATATATATATATATATGATGGTGACACACGCAAAAAAGGAGGCGGAACGGCGAACGCAGTGGCACATGGGGGTACCTTACAAATATTCTTTTTCAGTTTTCAGGATTGTATGTGATGTTCATTGTGTTTTACATCTGTAGCCGTTTCTGTATGTTTAGTTTCTGTTCATGTGTGTTAGGCTCCGCATTTAAGGTGTTTTCTTAATATTTCTGTAGTTTTCATTATGGTTATCCGTTGTATCTTCTCAGCCATCCCTCTGATTCCTGTCTCTCGCATTTTCTTTTCAAAGTGTTTAGTATTGTTCCCAGTTATTATTATTATTTAGAAACACGTGTGTATGTGGTAAGGGGAGATGGGAAAGGCACACGAGTAGACACGTGATTAATAACAATATCGCGGCCAATAAGTGGACTAAATAGTGTCATCGTTGAACCAAATGACCGATGATGGTAAGTGCAGAGAACCTGCTGAATTTCGGCGAGGCGAAACACCAACTGGACAAAATGAAAACGCGGGAGCATACGAGCGGCGGTGGAGGCTACGGCAGCGGTGGAGGCTACGGCGGTGGCGATTGAATCCATTGTGTTTCGATGTTTACGCTGATCAACTCGATTCATACGAAGCGGTAGGTAGCTCATAAATCACCCCGGGTGGGTACTGGCCTTAGTAGGTGCCCGAGCCATTAATAATGTCCCAGGCTGTTCTCGCGACCGTCCCTCGTTCCTTGCTGCCATTAATCTCACCTTGGGGTGCGCTGTAGCGCAGTGGTGAAAATGTTTGAAGTTTTTATCTCTATCGGCCATTACTTCTCGTGGCTGCCGGCCGTGTGCGCCGTGAAGGCTGCTTCTTCACTGGACGTCGAAATAAACAGTTTTGCTCGGTTGAGAGACAACAAGAAGAGACTTCCGACAGATATTATGTCGGCTTTAAACGTTATCTCTCCCAATTTTCTATTGAGTCGTCCGCTTTTTTTTTTATTGCATTTTCACCCCAAACAAGGCAAAGTGCGATTTTGATGTAGGGGGCTACTATCTGGGACATGATTGCAGGGATACTATGCAGGGAGTTGAGAAGCAAGATGTCTGTTTACATTGCTCTTGAACTTCTGCATGTCAGTACAGTTGGGGAAGCACGAACCCGGAAAATGATGAGAAGACGCAGAATAACTCTATTAAGTTTCGCTTTTGCATAATGCAACATTTTCTGAAATTAAATTGTAAGTCAATCACAGCATTGTTTTGTTTCCAAGAATTTATTGTAAGCATTTTTAGTTGTTTACTATTAAAACAGTTTTAGCGATATATATATATATATATATATATATATATATATATATATATATATATATATATATATATCACCAAAATTTTTATATATATATAAAAACACACACACACACACACACACACACACACACACACATATATATATATATATAGAGAGAGAGAGAGAGAAAGAGAGAGAGAGAGAGAAAGAGAGAAAGAAAGAAAGACAGAATGAAAAACATAGAGAGAGACACAGAAAGTGAAGGGAGCCTTATCTGAACACATTACTGAAATTCAACGATAGACCGGAAGTTCTAAAGTGTAATATAACTTTATAAACTTGTATGCAATTCAAAATTGTTTTTAAATACATATGTAAAAATGTGTTTGTAATGCCACCTGCGCATGACGTCAGCTTTTCGCTTGTATTACAATATTCTGAAATAATTTTTGTACTATTAATAATATTCGCTTTCTTTTAAAGGTAAAACATTACGGATATAATATCTATGTACACTAGGGGCGTCCAAAAATTAGTGTCTCCTATTTCTATTCCGCTCGAATGAATCAGAGAGGGGTGTAAATTGCATTGTTATGTTGATTGAACTCATGCATTCATTACCTAAAAGTCTTATGATGCAGTTATTGACGCTGTAAAAGACAACAGCTGCCATGGACATGCATCAGAAGCCTGTGTCATTGAATTTATTCCTGCAGAAAAAAATGAACTGATCAACATTCTCCGGCGCCTGGCGACGTTTACGAAGCCGATGCAGATAATATCAGCATTTACTTTTTGAACCACCTTCGTATATATATATGGAAAACTCATGGATTACAATAGAAAAATGCGAGCATAAAAAGTAATATGGTTAAGCTTAAACATGGAAGAGTAAAGGACTAGTTGTTAAAACTGGAAAAGAAAAGGACAAGATATTCTAGCAAAAAAATATAATAAATTTATAACTTAAAATATTGCAGCATTAAGAATTTTTAAAATTAAATTTATAACACTATATAATCAGTTCTTAATGCTGCAATATTTTAAGTTATAAATTTATTTTTTACTAGAATATCTTGTCTCTTTCTTTTCTAGTTTTAACAACTAGTCCTTTACTTTTCTATGTTTAACTTTAAGCATATTACTTTTCATGCTCGCATTTTTCTATTGTAATATATATATATATATATATTATGAAGCTGAACGCCTGTGTGTGTGTGTGTGTGTGTGTGTGTGTGTGTGTGTGTGTGTGTGTGTGTGTGGTCACGAATAGGCTCCTATATGGTTGACTATTTTAAAAAAACTGATTGCATATAATGATAGAATATGTATCGAGCACCAGAAATGGGTATATTTTATCTGACAGAACGGTAGTTCATAAAAATTGCTGGGTCTGCGTTCGCGCCTGGCCCCCAAAGAATAGAAATAAAAAATGAAAAAAAAAAAACGTTTACAAGGGTTTTGATATAGATGTACATAAGAATACCTTGATAAGTATGTTTCAACTTAAATAGGGATGGTATAATAAAATTATGGGGTCTACGTTCGCGCCTGTACTCCATGGAAATATAGCACAAACTTTAACAAAGGCTTTTCATATCTATTTGCGTAAGTATACTTTGATAATTATGTTTCAGTTAGAAGAAATATGGTATAATAAAAGTATTGGGTGTTCGTTCGCGCCTGACCTCCATAGAATGTAAATATGTCACAAAGTTTAGAAGGTTTTTTAAAAGGGGTGAGGAGCCACAATAACACCTTAATTATAATCTTATTTCACTTTAGCTTTTATTTATCTTTTTTTAGTTGAATCATATTGTGCCGAATAAATTCACATCACAAATTCACGTTCTTATTAAAGTGAAAGCAAAAAAAAAAAGTCGGAACTTTAGACAATTCTCGACACAAATTTTGCATAACTATGTTTTTTTTTCTTCTCCACTTGCACGTGGCACTCTGCTGAAAATAGATAAATAGATAAATAATAAAAAATAAGAACGTAACTTGTTATCGTATCAAAAGAAGGAAAAAATCCTGCTCACGTGACTACGTGTCTTTTTAAAACATTTACATAACCTTTTTATTTTTATTTATATATCCGTTTAAGCTTTTTTTGTCAGTGTACTAGAAGGAATTCAGTTGATTACAACATTTCTGCGTGTTCTTTACATTACAATAGGACAGCCCTGAATCCAAAGGTGCAATACTACTCCCTTCAATACTGTAAAACTGAAACGAAGCTGTTCTGCTTGAAAATCGCTCCATTTTTTTCTTATTCATATTTATATCGATTCTTTGCTTTAAAAAACTAAAGTAATTACGTGTTTACTTTTTTAATATCCCATTTTGCTGTTTCGGATTATTTTACTGAAATAAGTAAAGCTTCATTATTTTTCAAAACTGTTTTTGTTACTTTGTTTTTTGATATTTTGTCGATATTATTTAGTAAGAGTGTTTAGCAGAAAATCCAACAAACGACTACCCGAAAAAATAAATATACAAGAAATAAATGTTACCATAGTCATTAAAAGTTCAGTTCATATTTTTTTGTTTTGAAATAGTTTTTAATGCTCTTTACTTGAAATAATTTCAGCGAACCGAAATTAAAACGAAATTTGAGGCGATAACTACTTAAATGAATTTTTATATAAACTACACATGCCATAATCGAATATTCCTCAAGCACAAAATAACGGAAAACATTAAAATATATTTATAAATATTCCTTACGTTGACGGAACTCTCTTAAATTCTTAGTACAGAATGATCAGGTGCCCCTCCTCCAAATTGAAAACAGGGCTCTCCATTTCAAAGTCGCTGCCATTTTGATTTTTTTAAACCGGTTCGTGAAAAAAAAAAGTTTTTTACAAACAGCTTAAAAATACAAACTAATGAACTTTTCTACCATAAAAGTAACTTTTATTGACTACGGTAACATTTATTCTTTGTATAATTATATTATTATTATTATATATATAACATTTTCTCTTTGTATTAAAACCTATCTCTTTACAACACCCTCCTTTTCATAACCTATCATACTTTCATCAATCACAGTCCATTTTCTGTAGGCTGTTTTTGAACCCAGTCAACGACGGGTACTTCTGCTGGTATATATATATATATATATATATAGGGATTGATATATATATATATTATAAGAAAATATATTTCTACAGAAACATATATATATATATGTATATATATATATATATATATATATATATATATATATATATATATATATATATATATTCTTATATTTATCCTGATTTCGACACAATTACCGATTCCGATTATTTTTAAATCATGAAATATTTTGCGATAGAGGTTTTATTTTTTATTGCGGATTATCATAAATACTTGTGTAATATGTACATACATGTTTGGTTACGTAATAATATAAATAGTAGAAATCTATAGATGTAAGTTTTACTAGTAATTCAAAATATATAAATATGTTTTATTTTTCAATTAGTATCAGTAATTAAGTTTTAAACAAAAGTAAAAATAAAATATATAAATATGTATTATTTTTCTGTTATTATCAGTAATGTAAAATTAAGTTTTAAACAAAATTAAAAATAAAATAGTATAAAAAATCGTTTTTGACATAGGAAAAATATTCCCGATTCCGATACCGCCAAAAGTTTCGATATTTCCAATTTGCGATTCCGATTCCAATTAATCGTCCTATTCATTTAGGCAGCAAGTCGTTATCCAGGCAATCCTTTTAATGCTATAGAGTACATTGTGCATAGCAGCATCGAGTGATCTTTTCTCAACCATTTCTCGAGCGCTTTCGATCACATGATTGTCGTCAGGAGTAGTATTTTAGTATTTTAGTATTTTAGTATTTTAGAAGAGGTTTTGTTTGTTTGATTTAATATTATTTTCCGAGTTGTCTAGCAGAGGAGGACAGATAATTAGTTGCGTAATTGAATCTTATTATTTATTTAGTGTAGCATTATCTACTAGTTTTACTTGATTATTATTTTTTTAACATCTTTTAAACAGAAAATTACATAAAACATAAACACACATTTTTTGACATGGTAGTCACCACTTATTAAGGCCCGGAAGCCACTCAGGGATAAGGGTTATTGCGTGTACAGTAGTCAATGGGATAATATCGTAGTAATCTTTAGTAATGGAGATTTGATAAAATGTTTTACTTAAGGGGGCGGTTTATCAGGAATTTGTTTATGTTGGACTTGAAGACATCCAAGTTGTAGTCAGGTGAGAAACAGGCAAACGAAAGAAAGCTCCACAGACGTGCACTTCTAAGAAAGAAACGTTGTTCATGGAATCTACGTTTTGATTTAGGCAAAGATAAAGAGTGGGGGAAATTATTGACAGTGGTTTCAGCTAGACGGGTGTTTTTCGCAAAAGATTGGCGATGGGGGGGGACCAGAGATTTGGAGCTCAGACGAGCACTTGCTATGGAAATAACGATAAAACAAAGACAGGCTTGCAACGTCTCTTCTGTGGGAGAGAGGTTGTAGGGAAAAGAAAAGGGCATTTCTCACTAGGCCACGAAGTCTATTTTGTACTTTGTCAAGGCAGGATGGGCTGTTTTTAGCAGCTCCTGCCCAGATGTGACAGCAGTACTCTATCCTTGAACGTACTTGACTTTTATACAGATAGAGAATTGCATCAGCAGTGAGATATCTTCTGGAGCGGTAGAAGGATCCTACAATTTTCCTAGCGACCTTTGCAACAGACTTGATGTACGTGTACCATTTCAAGTCAAGAGTAAAGGTCAAACCCAGAAGCTTATCAAAACATGGAGCTTCCCCTAGACGAGAGCCATCCATTTCAATTGATGCCAGATGGGAATCAGAGCATTGATGATGTAAAGATAGGAACTTGGTTTTATATGCGTTAAAAGTAACCAACCACCTCTTCCCCGCTGTACCACGTGGTCAAGATTAGTGGAGAAAGAATCAGAGAGAACGTTGTGATTTACGGTCTTGATGTGTTGCCATAGATGATCGTGTCATTAGCATAGATGTCAACGAATGATTTAAGTATGTGTTTTCTCTTTTACACTCTAATATATATATATATATATATATATATATATATATATATATATATATATATATATATATATATATATTAGGGATGGCACGATTCCAATATTTTTCCGATTCCTATACAATTACAGATTTGATACTAAATTCCCGATTCCGATACAATTACCGATTCCGATTCTTTATAATTCTCTAAATATTCAATTATAGCGTTGTTATTTTTCTCCAATCATATAGAAACGCACGTAAAATGTTGAGATATTTTTCTAAACGAAATAAAAAACAAACAAACAAACAAACAAACAAACAAACACTTGTGGGTGATCATCTCTCGATTTTTTGTTTTACTAGTAGTTAAAAATAAATAAATATTTATTATTTTATTTTATTTTTTTCCAACAAAGAAAGATTTTGCTTTAAACATATTCAAATACAAGCAACAATTAAAGAATCATTTTGGCATCGGAAAATATGCACAAATTTTTCCGATTCCGATACTGAATCCGATACCCAAGAATGGTCCGATTTTTCCAATTCCCGATTTCGATTCCGATTAATCGTCCCAACACTAATCTCTCTGTCTCTCTCTCTGTCTCTCTCTCTGTCTCTCTCTCTCTCTCTCTCTCTCTATATATATATATATATATGTATGTATGTATGTATGTGTGTAGGGGGGTGTATTTTAAAAATATACCATTTGTTGTAAAAATCTAATGGATAAACATCTGAAGAAGTTGGTGGGGACAGGATATTTTTACGGAAACATAAATCGTAAAATTGCCAACCTATTAATGAGACAGCTGTAATGGAAAAATTCAGGAAATAAACGAAGGTTATAAAAAGAAAATGTGAGTCTGAATTTTCAACAAAATTTTGCACTATATATATATATATATATATATATATATATATATATATATATATATATATATATATATATATATATACACACACTTGCAAGGAAGAGAAAAGGGCATCCCCCACTAGGCTACGAAGTCTATTTTGTACTCTGTCAAGGCAGGATAGGCTGTTTTTAGCAGCTCCTGCCCAGATGTGACAGCAGTACTCCATCCTTGGACGTACTTGGCTTTTATACAGATAGAGAATTGCTTCAGTGGTGAGATATCTTCTGGAGCGGTAGAAGGATTCCATCATTTTCCCAGCGTTCCTGGCAACAGATTTGATGTACGTGTTCCATT
This sequence comes from Euprymna scolopes, assembly GCF_053919585.1. NCBI lineage: Eukaryota > Metazoa > Mollusca > Cephalopoda > Sepiida > Sepiolidae > Euprymna > Euprymna scolopes. The sequence continues at coordinate 47,605,072 of NC_136513.1, forward strand.
TTAGATCAGGAGTAAAGGTCAAATCCAGAAGCTTATCAAAACATGGAGCCTCTCCAAGACGAGAGCCATCCATTTCAATTGATGCCAGATGGGGATCAGAGCGTTGATGATGTAAAGATAGAAGCTTGGTTTTATATGCATTAAAAGTGACCAGCCACCTCTTCCCCCATTGTACCACGTGCTCAAGACCAGAAGAGAGAGAATCTGAGAGAATTTTGTCATTTACGGCCTTTGTTGTGATCAACTGATGACTCTTTACAACCGACATTAAAATTTGCTCCAATTTTGTTCCACGTCTTATCTGACGGTCGCCTTATGCGCCGAAATATACGGTATAACTCATGTTTTCTATCATTCACACTGAGGAAAATCAAAGGATCGGTCGGAAATTATGTGCTTTTGAAGGAGACATTCTTGTTTTTTACAAAAGACTTTTTGTAATCATACACGTCAACACATAGGAAATAAATACAGAAAAGATATAAACATTCATATATTTTTCGTATTGATTTTTTATTCACACACACACACACACACACATACACACACACACACACACAAACACACACATATATATATATTCAGAATTTGAGAGATTATGTAACTATTTCCACAGCCAAACAACGTTGCAGCTCATAAGAACCATGACAACTAAGAAACTGGAACACATATATTCGGATGTGTCTAACTGATGAGCCCAAATGAGGGCAAAACTCGAGTCTTGGACTTCCAGTTTGTTGGCTGTCATGGCTCTTGTGAACTGCGACGTTGTTTTGCTGTGGAAATAACTATATATATATATATATATATATATATATATGTGTATGTGTGTGTGTGTGTGTGTGTGTGTGATAGGAAGATATGTATCTAATTTTAAGTACTTACAATATCTCGAATTATCATATAAACCTTTAAAGTTTTCAAGTTCCTGAATAAGATGTAGACGAGGGCGTCGTAAAGTTCGTTTCGAAGTTCTGTTGTGTGTATGTGTATGTTTGTATTAGTGTGTGTGTGTGTGTATGTGTGCGCGCGTGCGTGCGTGTGCGTGTGTGTGAGTTTACCTTCTGGGTGGTTGTGTTCACTGAAGATTTAGCAACAGGCTTAAAGACATATCAGCGTGGGGCATTACAGTTTTCTAGGATGGGCGTTGTTGATGTTAAGAGTCGAAACGCGTCGCAGGCGTCACCCTTTTTTTTTTTTTTTATTACATTTTCACCACAAACAAGGCAAATTGCCACTTTGGTGTAGGGGGTTACTATCAGGGGAAACAACTACTGGGGTACTATGTAGGGATTTGGGCAGCAAGGTGTCGATTCACGTTCCACTTGAACTTCTGCACGTCAGTACTGTTGGGGAAGCAGGGACCTGGAATGGAATTCCAGAGTCTTGCGGTTCTGGGGAAGAAACTATTGGAGTAGAAAGATCTTTTACATCTAGGGATCTCTACAGTGTGGGGGTGGGATCTAGTAGCCTGTCGGGTTTGTCGAGGGTGCTCGCGTCGTGGGGGCACAAGTGATTGCAGTTCGTCAGAGCATTCACCACTAAAATACTTGTAGAAAAGGCAGAGGAATGCAACATTTCGTCGATGGGACAGAGGCTGAAGCTTAGATTCCAGTTCAGGGCCTATCAGGTTTGCGACTCTCTTTTGAACCTTGTCAAGGAGCGAGAGACTAGTAGCAGATGCACCAGCCCAAATGTGGCAGCAATACTCCATACATGGGCGAATGGTGGCCTTATAGAGGTACAGGATACTTTCGGGTGTTAGTAGTTTTCTAGCACGGTAGAGAGAGCCTACCTTTCTTGCAGCGGCCCTGGCAATGTCTTCAATGTAATTGTTCCAACTCATGTTTCCTGTGAACGTTAGGCCAAGGAGTTTGAAAGATGGACTCTCAGATAAAGAGTCGTTGGCCATTGCTATGGGTGGTAGAGAGGGTTTCTTGTAATTATTAAATGAAACTAGTTTAGTCTTGGCAGCATTGAACGCGACCAACTACTTTTGTCCCCATTCCACTACAGATTGGAGGTCTTCCTCTAGTGTTTCTGCCATTTCTTTAGAAATGTGTTCATTCGTCTTCCTGTCGTGTCTGCCATAGAGTGTAGTGTCATCAGCATATATACCCATCTCAGAGGCAATGTTGTCGGGGAGGTCATTTATGAATATCAGGAACAATAGAGGTCCAAGGATAGAACCCTGGGGCACTCCCGCATTTATATCATATTGTTTAGATGTGCGACCGTCGAGGACTACCTGGATTTTTCTCTTATCCAAGAAGGATTTAATTATGTTAAGTATTCTACCAGTGATACCGTATGATCTGATTTTACTGAGGAGACCCTCATGCCATACCCTGTCAAAAGCCTTAGATATATCTAGAGCTACCGCTCTGCCTTCCCCCGCTTTGTCCAGTGAATGGTATATACGTTCAGAGATCACAGTGAGGATGTCTGCTGTGGAACGGGCTTGTCTAAATCCATATTGTTTGTCAGTCAGTAGTTTAGCATCTGTAAGATGATGGACTAGAGCATGGTTAATTATGGTCTCAAATATTTTGGCAAAAAGTGGGAGGAGGCTAATGGGGCGATAATTTGATGGGTCTGTCCTTTCGCCAGAATTCTTGAATACTGGTACAACAGAAGCAGTTTTCCAACCCTGGAAGAACTCAGCTTTCAGTTCACCAAGCGATCGTTTTATACGAGTTTCTAAGTTCGCATCGTTAATTTGACTTGCTACTTTTAGGGTTTGAAACGATTTTCGTTGATTGGAAATACTTTAAGTTAACACCGTTCTGTGAAAACTAACTTGCATTAAGAAGTAACAGAGAAAGCGAATCCTGAAAAAGAAAAAGGGTAGCAATTAGAGCTATTTGAATTTTAGCGTTCGCTCGAACAGCTTCGCGATTCAGTTACTAAAAATGTAGTAAAATAATTAAAAAAATGAACTTAAGTAATTTAATAGTAACATGGTTGGATCATTCTACCACTCCAGAAGGCATCTCACTCCCGATGCAATCATGTACTGTATTTTTAAGTGCGCATAACATCTTGAATGATCTTACAAACCTATTTTTGTGATAAATGTGAGTAATAGTTTCAAACGTTTTGAAAAACACATAGACGAAATGCCAAGGGGCAAATGGGGTTCTCTAACTTACAAACGAATCTGTGTTTTCTTCTTCCTTAATGGCCCGTTCGTTTTCATTTTGCTTTTCATCTATAGCGACGGCATTCGTTGCGCACACATGAAATGTGTGTAACTTCAAGAGCCTTGACTCAAGGGTCCACGCAACGAGAACTGCCTTTGCTACGCGTTCTAATCGCAGCACCTGTTTCTTCGACTACCCAACGGCGCCATCGTTTACGCATATCAAGTAGGTCATAGAGTTTACAATTTCTACACCGATTTGAAAAAAAGAAAACAAATCCAATCAGGAAACAGAAATCGAAAATATCGGATTTCTGCATCTGTGATATGCAAAATCAAAACAGTTTTGTTACACTTGGACCTCGTTAGATATGTATGTATGTATGTATGTATGTATGGTCAGGTCATGTTATATGCTACTGGTACCATGTAACCCAGTACTACCTGCCCCATGGTCGGGTCACCGGTGACTAAACTGGTTCCCCCATCAGACTTGCTTGGTGAGGAGGGCGGCTAGTCTCCCTGAAGGATTAAAAACAAGACCTTCCAAAGGGCGAATGAACCCTTTTCCGGGGTCAACGACGGACTAGCACCGTGTATATTTGTGTGTATGCATAAACTGTGGTGAAGGCGACCTTTCTAGGAGAAGGAAATCTCTGATTTAAAAAACCATAAAGCGGGAGACCAGTACCCGCATTAAGCTGGTCTGCAGTTAAATTTGTTGCTGGCTATCTTGTTCTTGCTTGTTGTTGGATCTGAACATTTTGAACCGAGAGAGAGACTTAGCTGTCGTACAAAGCTAAGACTCTGTAACATCATCTTTGTATCGATACTCCCTTAGGTATTTGGGCTCATGGACTTTAAGTGTCTGAGGGAGTGGTACTTGTCTGACAAGACGTTGCAATCATCATATATGTATGTATGTGTGTGTGTGTGCGTGTGTGTGTGCATTTGTGTTTATGAGGAGGAGGTGGTGTTTGACTAACACTGTTGGGAAGATGAAAAAATACTGTTTTGTTTTTTAATCTGCAAAACTGTTTTCCATGACAAACAACTAATTATTTCTGCAATAATATTAAGATTAGCGTAAATTCTTGGAAACAAACAAATGCAAGGGTTACAAACTTATGTAAAGATTACAAACTAATGCAAGAATTACAAACTAATGCAAGGGTTAAAAACTAATGCAAGAGTTACAAACTAATGCAAGAGTTACAAACTTATGTAAGGGTTACAAAATAATGCAAGAGTTACAAACTAATGCAAGGGTTAAAAACTAATGCAAGAGTTACAAACTAATGCAAGAGTTACAAACTTATGTAAGGGTTACAAACTTATGTAAGGGTTACAAACTAATGCAAGGGTTACAAACTAATGCAAGAGTTACAAACTAATGCAATGGTTACAAACTAATGCAAGAGTTACAACTTATGTAAGGGTTACAAACTAATGCAAGGGTTACAAACTGATGCAAGGGTTACAAACTAATGCAAGGGTTACAAACTAATGCAAGGGTTACAAACTTATGTAAGGGTTACAAACTAATGCAAGAGTTACAAACTAATGCAAGGGTTACAAACTAATGCAAGGGTTAAAAACTAATGCAAGAGTTACAAACTAATGCAAGAGTTACAAACTTATGTAAGGGTTACAAACTAATGCAAGAGTTACAAACTAATGCAAGGGTTACAAACTAATGCAAGGGTTACAAACTAATGCAAGAGTTACAAACTAATGCAAGAGTTACAAACTTATGTAAGGGTTACAAACTAATGCAAGGGTTACAAACGTATGTAAGGGTTACAAACTAACGCAAGAGTTACAAACTAATGCAAGGGTTACAAACTTATGTAAGGGTTACAAACTAATGCAAGGGTTAAAAACTAATGCAAGAGTTACAAACTAATGCAAGAGTTACAAACTTATGTAAGGGTTACAAACTAATGCAAGAGTTACAAACAAATGCAAGGGTTAAAAACTAATGCAAGGGTTACAAACTAATGCAAGGGTTACAAACTTATGTAAGGGTTACAAACTAATGCAAGAGTTACAAACTAATGCAAGGGTTACAAACTAATGCAAGGGTTACAAACTAATGCAAGAGTTACAAACTAATGCAAGAGTTACAAACTTATGTAAGGGTTACAAACTAATGCAAGAGTTACAAACTAATGCAAGGGTTACAAACTAATGCAAGGGTTACAAACTAATGCAAGAGTTACAAACTAATGCAAGAGTTACAAACTTATGTAAGGGTTACAAACTAATGCAAGGGTTACAAACTTATGTAAGGGTTACAAACGAATGCAAGACTTACAAACTAATGCAAGGGTTACAAACTAATGCAAGAGTTACAAACTAATGCAAGAGTTACAAACTTATGTAAGGGTTACAAACTAATGCAAGGGTTACAAACTTATGTTAGGGTTACAAACTAATGCAAGGGTTACAAACTAATGCAAGAGTTACAAACTTATGTAAGAGTTACAAACTAATGCAAGGCTTACAAACTAATGCAAGAGTTACAAACTAATGCAAGGGTTACAAACTAATGCAAGAGTTACAAACTAATGCAAGGGTTACAAACTAATGCAAGGGTTACAAACTAATGCATGGGTTACAAACTAATGCAAGGGTTACAAACTAATGCAAGGGTTACAAACTAATGCAAGAGTTAAAAACTAATGCAAGAGTTACAAACTTATGTAAGGGTTACAAACTAATGCAAGGGTTACAAACTTATGTAAGGGTTACAAACTAATGCAAGAGTTACAAACTAATGCAAGAGTTACAAACTTATGTAAGGGTTACAAACTAATGCTAGAGTTACAAACTAATGCAAGAGTTACAAACTTATGTAAGGGTTACAAACTAATGCAAGAGTTACAAACTTATGTAAGGGTTACAAACTAATGCAAGAGTTACAAACTAATGCAAGAGTTACAAACTTATGTAAGGGTTACAAAATAATGCAAGGGTTATAAACTTATGTAAGGGTTACAAACTAATGCAAGGGTTACAAACTTATGTAAGGGTTACAAACTAATGCAAGAGTTACAAACTTATGTAAGGGTTACAAACTAATGCAAGAGTTACAAACTTATGGATGGGTTACAAACTAATGCAAGAGTTACAAACTTATGCAAGAGTTACAAACTAATGCAAGGATTACAAACTAATGCAAGAGTTACAAACTTATGTAAGGGTTATAAACTAATGCAAGAGTTACAAACTAATGCAAGGGTTACAAACTAATGCAAGAGTTACAAACTAATGCAAGGGTTACAAACTAATGCAAGGGTTACAAACTAATGCAAGGGTTACAATCTAATGCAAGAGTTACAAACTAATGCAAGGCTTACAAACTTATGCAAGGGTTACAAACTAATGCAAGGGTTACTAACAAATGCAAGAGTTACAAACTTATTTAAGGGTTACAAACTTATGTAAGGGTTACAAACTTATGTAAGGGTTACAAACTAATGCAAGAGTTACAAACTAATGCAAGAGTTACAAACTAATGCAAGAGTTACAAACTAATGCAAGAGTTACAAACTTATGTAAGGGTTACAAACTAATGCAAGGATTACAAACTTATGTAAGGGTTACAAACTAATGCAAGAGTTACAAACTTATGTAAGGGTTACAAACTAATGCAAGAGTTACAAACTTATGTAAGAGTTACAAACTAATGCAAGAGTTACAAACTAATGCAAGAGTTATAAACTAATGCAAGAGTTACAAACTTATGTAAGGGTTACAAACTAATGCAAGGGTTACAAACTTATGTAAGGGTTACAAACTAATGCAAGGGTTACAAACTTATGTAAGGGTTACAAACTAATGCAAGGGTTACAAACTAATGCAAGAGTTACAAACTAATGCAAGAGTTACAAACTTATGTAAGGGTTACAAACTAATGCAAGGGTTACAAACTAATGCAAGAGTTACAAACTAATGCAAGAGTTACAAACTTATGTAAGGGTTACAAACTAATGCAAGAGTTACAAACTAATGCAAGAGTTACAAACTTATGTAAGGGTTACAAACTAATGCAAGGGTTACAAACTAATGCAAGAGTTACAAACTAATGCAGTGATTGCAAGAGATTAATTGATTTACAAGCAAAGAATTTTTTCAATTTGAAGTTAATTTTTTAAAAGTGAGGTGAACACTGGGATACTTCAATAAAAAGTCAATTATGAACAGGTAAAATTAAAGAGGAATAAAAGGTGAATCAAATGAAGTAATCAAATTGTAGGTGAATCAAATGAAGTATAAGTTGTTTATACAGTTACATTAAATTTAGCTGAAAGTTTAGGTTTTTGAAAAAAAAATGACAAGTGCGGACTTTCTTTTTGGCGCCAATGTAAATATATATATATATATATATATATGTTAATGCGTGTATGTGTTTGCATAAAACTTGGCGAAAACAGACGCTCGGGCTACGCATCTGAACCGACTCTTGGCACACTCTTTCACGTAACATCTAACCAATTTTTAGGAGGTTAATTTTCTTTTGAAGATGTCAAAATAGATGAATCATATTTTTCCCAGGAGATGATGATAATTACTAAGGAAGGAGGA
>NC_136513.1:47617803-47742803 GCF_053919585.1 Euprymna scolopes
TAACGTTTCGTCTTTATTGCGAGCTTTCTTCTGGATGAATGAAATTAAGAAAACAGATCACCAATACAAATATTTGAAAATATATTTTTGACGTAATGAAATGTATGACCCGGTTCCATTTCAGAAACGGAAAATGTCGTTGGAAATTCAAAAAGGGGAGGACATAGTGTTGTGAAAGAGAGTAAGATTTTTTTATTATGTTTTTTCTAAACAGTTCACTTTTTGTAAGTACAAAAAAAAAAAATACTCGAGCTGAGATCGAAACCAAAACCTAAAGAAAGTGAGTCAAGTCCAAAAACTATTAGGCCAGCTTAACACGATCTGTAAAAAGTGTCCTCAAACCCTGTGAGACAGGTAAAAATTCGATAACGCCCAGGTACTAATTTTTCAATTTTTAACACTTAGCAACCCCCTTTTCATGATGAAAACCGATTAAAAAGTTTTCAACATACGTTTAGTATATAAATTGAGAAGTGTCATCAACCAATATTCTCACTATATATATATATATATATATATATATATATATATATATATATATATATTGATATATATTGATATATATTGATATATAGTAGAAATGGTAATTAATAAAAACTGAAGAAAGTGCTCAATACTGTTGTAGAGCAAATATGCGTTTTATTTTTTATTACCGTATCTTTCTGTAAGGTTACACTATTGTTTCAGCTACCCGGCCGTTTTTTTTTTGGCCGTCTGTAGCTTCCTCAGACTTTTACAAAAATGTTCGTTATGATGGGATGAAAGAGTGAATAATGTCAGGGAAGGGGTACGAGAAGAGCGGAAAAAAGAGGAAGGGAACAAGGGGGAAAGGTGGGATGGGGGTGCTTGGTATGTCGGTAATGTTTTAGTTTTGGAGTTTAAGGACGTTGATATATATATATATATATATATATATATATATATATATATATATATATATTGACCTAGAGTTTAAAGAGCAGAGTTTATTTTAATGTACTAGTAAATGTATTAATACTATTAAAAGATTCCTAATTTTTTAATTGAAAATCAGTTTCCAAAGGAAAAAAATTGATTTTTTTCGTTTGAAACTGATTTTCAACTCAAACGTTATGAATCATTTTACTCAATATATATATATATATATATATATATATATATATATATATATATATATATATATATATATATATATAAAGATATATATATATATATATATATATATATATATATATATATAAAAGTAAGTAAACGTAAATTACATGTTGCTTCACTATTGTTCGAACTTCAGGGCTTAGACTTCCGTTTCTTCGAACTTCTGGAATGCTCATTGGCAAAGCGGTCTCTCTTCAATTTCCAACGATAGTCAACCACCATGACTGCGTCCCAGCGACCCTGATAGCTGGTCTCCATCTTGTTCGGGTCCGTGTGGAATCTCTATATCTGCGTGTTTCTCATTGAACCTAGGTTCTCAGTAAACCGGTTCATTTTGGAAAATAGGCAGTGCATCCTGACGCTCATGTTGCAGCCCAAGTTTCTGAAAGCAGTCCTCGTAGTTTCTGACTTTCTTGTTGCAAAGAAAATTATTCAATACCAGAACAAATGCCTTCCCGACTTCCAGTTCCACTTTGTTCATTGAGTTTGTAACTCTGGATCTGATGAGCTGCCAGATCTGAGGACTGTCTAAGATGCCAGCTTTCAACATTTCCGTGAAATGCCTGGTACAAATAAGTGATACAGTCACTATCCTTGTCTAGAGACTTGGTGAACTACTCGATTAAGTCGAGCTTGATGTGCAGCGGTGGGAATAGTCTCTGTCCACCAGAGGGTCGTCGATGACGTTCCTTTCTTTGCAAGAAACTAATTCCTTCTGCACTGGTCAGTTCTTTTTTCGTTTATGCTGAGCAGAGCACCAATTTTTGGAAAATTTCGAGGTTATATGATTTCAAACTGATTCCTTTTCGACATAATCACCCAGAACTCTCAAACCTGGATACTTTTATCATTAAAATAACAATTTTATGATACTTTTTATCATTAAAATAATAATTTCCAATCAAAATAATTATTCGACTCGACATGGCATTTTATTCCCATCGAAATCTTCTAAAATGCTCCACGCATGCGTACATGTGAACAACACCGTAAAATACAACATGTGGTCATAGCTAAAAAAATAAAACTTAATCAAGAAAAACCAATGTGATTTTTTATTCATCAGCTTCGTTTTAAATAAGCTGTAAAAACGCAGACAACCCATTTGTTGTTAACCAATGAACGAGGAGAACATAAAATTACTTTTAACAGAATTGTTTTTGCGCTCTTCAATGCTCGTAATCTTTATAAATTGCCCAAGCACTACAATAATTAAAAAAATGGCTATATGATGGAGAAGCCATATTGTAGCAGCGTTTTTCGCAGATGGAAAATTCTTGGAAAGAAACACCGTATCATTTGGAGTACTCTTCTCATCACGGATCTTATTCTCACAACTTTTCAACCGATGTAACCTCTTACTTTCTACAAGTGCGTCTTGTCGAACTCGAGAATCTTTGAATCGAACCGACAGAATTTTGAATGGAACACTTTATTTAATCCACGCAGCAGGGTAGCTTGTAGTTCGTAATTTATTGTATTCGCAGGTTCGTGTGTATATGAATCATCCACGCTTTTTTTTAACAACTGCTAATCTCAGTCGGTACAATTGAATGCAGACAGTAGGCGAAAGAGTTTACATAAGAGTCTTCCTTCCACTAGATGCATGTTTCAATGAAGACTAAAGGTGCATCTCTCTCAGTGGTTTTAAATGCACTCCTAAATACAAACATGGAAATTTCTATGATGTCCCTGCGCAGTACATACATCTGATACTGTGTTATATATATATATATATATATATATATATATATATATATATAGTAATTTATAAAATATATATGGGATTAAGCTACACTGAATATTCCGCGTTTCATGCACTCTAGGATTCTTCAGGCTTATGCGCGAAATTTGGTTGTCTGTCGTTTTTATATACGCACCTTCTATTGAGATTTTAGTTAACTAGCTCTACCTACGTATTGAGCACTTTTGAAGTAAATACTTAAAGTTTACGCATAAATTTATACTTTTGTATATTAATTATATGTGAGTAAATGAAGTAGTTATATATATATATATATATATATATATATATATATATATATATATATATATATATATATATATATATTAAATTCCACAGCCAAACAACGTTGCAGCTCACAAGAGCCATGACAGTCAACGAACCGGAAGTCCAAGATTCGAGTTTCGCCCTTATTTGGGTCCATCAGTTTGGCACATCCGAACTCAGGATTCGAAACCCGAGCCCCTTGCATGTGACGACGAGGGACGCGGCCATCCAACCAGTCAATAACCCAAGCCGATGTCTCACAAGTAGGAGTTTTTAACTCGAAAGGACGACGGCTTGGGTTATTGACTGGTTGGATGGCCGCGTCCCTTGTCGAGACGAAGTAGGTTCATTTCACAGTCTATATGATTGTTGTTTATATCTTCGTTGTCCTATTTTCATGTTTTCTAGTTAACTTGAAGGATGTTAAGTGGTTACACTATCTATCTTTAAACTGACAATTTGTGGATCCTATGTATATTCTAATACCTTCACATTATAGAAAATATCAGAGACTAAACAATTTTCATTACGTGGGCATTCATCAGAATTTCCACAGTTACATTTTTCCTTCTATTAGATTCCTGTATTTCATTATCTCTGTTGTCACCGATTTTATTTAATTTTGTTTTGTTAGAGCTTATTATTGTGTTAGTTAAGTTATTTGATGTAGAAAATGATAATTTCACTGTGTTCTTGTTAATAATTTCCCCATATTGTCAATAATTTGGTAAAACTCTTTCGGGATATTATTTTTTATATGTTCACTAAAAGGTGGGTTAAACCAGATTTGACTCTTTCTTTTGTCGTTCGTCCTTATTTTTTCTTTTGAATTAGATGCTGTTTTTGTATTGCTATTCTTCTCCTTTATTTCCTTGTTTTTAGTTCTAATTTTACTACTTCCTTTTCTATATCTGTTCACTTTCAAATAACACTTGTTTTTCTTTATTTTGACTTCGTTATTTTCTTTAATTGCTTTATTGTAGTATTCTATATTTTTATTACATAGTTGTTCATTTTTCGATAATTTAGAAATTATTCCTGAAATGCTAAATATAATTGCCTTTTCCATAGATTTATGATGGTATGATTTTTAGTCTATATAGAATAAAGTCTGGTTAGGTTTCTGGTAAGGTTCAAATGTGCAATTGTCAATATTAAATGTTACGTCTAAGAAGTTTACAATTTTTATTTATTTATATCTTTAGTTATTTTCAGGTTCATTTCACTAAAAACAACTGATCAATTCGTTTCTTAGTTTTCTCTATTGTTTTTATTTACAAAACATGGTACGTCATCTAAGCCCCTATTCAATCCTGGAATTTTATTGTTTAGTTCATTTAAATGTATAGACTTGTTACTTGTGCAGAATCCGGGTCCCATTTTGATGTCAAAATTAAGATGCCTGTTTCCCCTCATTCACAATCTATTGTCATACTTCTTGCTAATTTTATTATTTCTAATTCTAGTTTAGTAATTTTTGTTTTCTTTTTTAGTTAATTTCAAGGCCTTATCAAATAAACTAGGAGAAATAGAAGAGGTAGTATGAGTCAATATCAAACATTATGAATTGGCGATTATTACTATTATTATTGGGGTTAATTGTTGAACCAATTGATAACTCCCCCCCCCCGAAGACGACCACAGAACATTGGATTTAAGTGTTGGCAGAATTCTGTCTAAATTTTTTTTACTAATATTTTCAATATCCGATATGCATGAAGAAATAATTCTTATGCTGTTAATATTTGTTAAAATTTGGTTTGTGGTCTTTAAGGGTGAATCTTGGGCATTATGGTGTATATACATTTATTTTGTCCTGGATATTTAGTTTTTCGCAAATTTTTAATGCAGCAGAGTTATCACTAAATAGTTCTTTCTCATCCGCCTCTCTGTAGTTCTGTTTCAGATTATTTATTATAAGGTTGCTATATGATTCGAAATTCAGGCTGTAAATGTTCATAATTTTGTTAAGTTAGGATTATTCTTAATTTTTTCAAAGGTGTTGATTTTTAAAAATTGTATTTTTTCTTTACTTTAAGGTTTTTCACCCATGTTAAGCATGTCCAATTCAAATTTCTTCAAGGGAGGAATCACTGGTGAGCATTTTTTGGATTTAATTTTAGACATATCTTTATACACAGTTGAAGCGTTAATCGTTTTTTTGTGTGTACTCATATCTTGTGGCGTCCATCTTGTTTGACGTTTTGTAATACAGTCTGAAATTAGTATATTTAAGCAGCATTTTTTTCTCTTATGCATGTTCCTTTGAACAGCAGGAATAATTCCTGTTTGCTTTTCTTGCAATCCGTTTTCTCCATTTGCCAGACCAATGTCCAAACGTTCTTTTCGAGTTTGAAAAGAAATTAGCTATAGTCGCGAACGTTTTTGACTTCCATGAGTCGTCTTTAGGTGAGTGATTAACTAAAAATTGCATTTAGTAAATTTTTGAAAAGTCAATAAAAATTGTTTGAAATCGTTAAAAGCACTTAAGCGTGACTTCTTCATATTGAGCCTGATTAATGGTTTGTTTGTTTATGCGGATGAGTATGGCTTCAATGATTGGGAGGCGCAGGTTACAATGTGAGACGGTTAAAATGGCGGTGTTTTTTTATTAGTATGTTTCTAAATTCGTTTTTTGTGGGGTGTCATGTGCTACAAGGTGTTGGTAGATGGAGCTGTTAGGGGAAGACAGGTGACATGTAAGCCGACGAGATATACTGGTTCTAGTCATGCCGATGTATGATTTTTTAGAGACACATTCTTGTATAGGACATTTAAAAACTTACACGACATTGCCAGTTTTTAGTAAATTGTCATTGGTTGTCGGATTATTGCTTTTTAGTAAATGAGTTGTTTTTATTTTTTTAATGATAAATAGTGAATCTAAGTTCAGAATTTTTTCAATGGTGGAAATGTGTTTATGTCGATATTTCTTATTATTTTTTCGTCGATTTTATAATCTCTTTTCCTGATCTACATTAATGATCTTCCAAATCACATCCTTACATCATTCGTAGACATTTTTGCTGATGACACTACCATTTATGGTAGCACATCTAAGGCAGTAAACGACCAAGTTCTCTCCGATTCTCTCTCCTCTGATCTTGATCACGTTGTACAATGGGGAAAGGAGTGGCTGGTTACTTTTGATGCATCTGAAACCAAGCTTCTACCTTTCCATCATCAACGTTCTGATCCCCATCTGGCATCAATTAAAATGAATGGCTCTCGTCTTGGGGAGGCCTCAAGTTTTGACAGGCTTCTGGGCTTGACCTTTACTCTTGATATTAAATGGAATACGTACATCAAATCTGTTGCTAAAGCCGCTGGAAAAATGGTCGGATCCTTCTATTGATCCAGTAGATATCTCACTGCTAATGCAATTCTCTATCTATATAAGAGCCAGATACGTCCAAGGATGGAATACTGTTGCCACATATAGGCAGGAGCTGCTAGAAAAGACTTGTCCTGCCTTGATAGAGTTCAAAATAGACTTCGTGGCCTGGTGGGAGATGTCCTTTTCTCTTCGCTGCCACCTCTATCTCACAGAAGAGATGTTGCGAGTTTGTCTCTGTTTTATCGTTATTTTCATGAAAAGTGTTCGACTGAGCTTCAATCTATGGTCCCCCCTCGTCAAACTTTCACAAGAAACACTAGACTAGCTGAAAACATTATCAATAATTTTCCCTACTCTTTATCTGTGCCTAAACTTAAACATAGATTCCATGATCAAAGCTTCTTTCTTAGAACTGCACGCCTGTGGAATTGTCGTCCGTTTTCCTGCTTTCCGGCTGTCTATAATATGGTTGTCTTCAAGTCTAACGTAAACAAGTTTCTGATGAGCCGTTCCACTTAAGTTAACAAATTTACCGAACTTCCATTACTATCGATTACTATATTGTCCTTTTGACTACTCTACACTCTTTAACCCTTATCCTTGAGTGGCCTATCGGCCTTGATAAGTGGTGACGTTTATGTAAAAAAAAAGTAATGGCTATGTTTTGGGGAGAAAATGCGATTTCCTCACTTGAAAACATTTTTCTTACGATAGTATATGATTCAGCTGAATTCTAGGAGCAGTTATAGGTTAATCAATTACTTGAATCGTACTCAGTTTGTATATACTAATTGTAATGAATTAAAAAAAATCCTTCTCATAAAGTTTTTTATAATGAAAAATATTTTTTTCTATAAATTTTGAAATAAGTCTAAGCTCAATTAATGCCTTTTTATTGGGTTCCAGAGCATATACAGTGTAGTATAATAATTATTCACGTTCATAATATCAATTTTTATCAGTTGGCCATTTATTGCTTTTCAAAATGTATCCATTACAATATTGTTTCGTACTGCGACTAACACGTTTGTAAAATTATGTTATTGCTGCATATTTAGTCACGTATTCATCAGATATTTATCATAAAAACTTAAGACCGTGTCCAGTGTGTAAGAGCTTGCTCATACGATACAGATAATAAAAAGTGGACTGTAGCGTTACTTTCAACAGGCTCGTAATGATCGCGTTCCTTATTTTGTCCTTTAGTCCTCACATTCCATGAACGAGGTTTCTGACAAAGAGGGAAGAGTTGCTGTTTTCTGGGTTGGAATCTAACCATATAACATCGTTGGTCTTTTTTTTACTAAAATAGTATTTTATTTTTAGGTCCTTAGATAAAGTGTCTTCATGTCTTGTCTCAAGCGATTCCTATAAAAAATGTTGGAACAGTGGTGTGAAAGAATTGATGACTATTATTATCAGGACGACTCAACAGATATTGTTGTATTGTGTATAAGGAGTTTATATGCATAATTGTTATTTATTTATGACGTGACATTTTTACATGCGGTCGTCTATCTAAAGTTCGTTGTGTGTGTATGTACATTTCAATACATTTCGTCACGGGACAAAAATATATATAAATACCTTTATAGCACAAAGGACGAACAGTACTTATTTGAGGTTTCAACATCTGGTCAATCGGGAACATATCTGGTCCATCTTTGAACTTGTCTTCATGCAAAAGCTGCAACATCGCCTATGTTTTTATTTTCGTCAACTTTTATTCCAGAGTGTTTTTCCCCTCTTGGAAAGTTGCGACGCTGGTTCTAGATTCTTGCATTTGATACGCGACACGTCGGCGCCTAAACTCTAATTCCGTCAAATTCTGAACCTTAACTAATTTCCACGTATCTCAAAAATACCATCTTCCCTCTAAATGACGTCATTAGTATACGTCACTAAGATAATCACCTGATGTTTTTACATGTCATTATATCATTTTTTAAGTTATATTCCTAAATTAATGTAAATAAATATTTATTCTAAATAAATGACTCTAAACCATATTTCAGCTGACAAGACGTTTTGGCTTGAATAATCATAACAATCGTCGACCAGCACCCTTTCGGCGTTGCCCAGTCAATGTCTAACAAACAGAACAGGGTTCACAGGCGTGCACTTCTGAGAAAGAAGCTTTGTTCATGGAATCTACGTTTTGTTTTTGGCACAGATAAAGAGCGGGGGAAATTTTTGAAAGTGGTTTCAGTTAGACAGGTGTTTTTCGTGAAAGATTGGCGAGGGGGAGGCCAGGTATTGGAGCTCAGACGAGCACTTGCCATGAAAATAACGATAAAACAAAGACAGGCTCGCAACATCTCTCCTGTGGGAGAGAGGTTGCAGGAAAGAGAAAAGGCATCCCCACTAAGCCACGAAGCCTATTTTGTACTCTATCAAGACAGGATAGGCTGTTTTTAGCAGCTCCTGCCCAGATATGGCAGCAGTACTCCATCCTTGTATGTACTTGGCTAGATAGAGATTTGCATCAGCAGTGAGATATCTTCTGGAGCAGTAGAAGGATCCTACCATTTTTCCAGCGACCTTGACAACAGACTTGATTTACATGTTCCATTTCAGATCAGGAGTAAAGATTAAGCCCAGCAGCTTATCAAAACATGGGGCTTCCCTAGACGAGAGCCATCAATTTCAATTGATGCCAGATGGGGATCAGAGCGTTGATGATGTAAAGATAGGAGTTTGGTTTTAGATGCATTAAAAGTAACCCGCCACTTCTTCCCCCACTGTACCACGTGCTCGAGATCAGAGGAGAGAGAGAATCAGAGAGAACTTTGTCATTTACGGCCTTTGATGTGTTGCTGTAGATGGTTTTGTCATCAGCATAGATGTCAACGAAGGATTTAAGTATGTGTTTTGGGAGATCATTGATGTAGATCAGGAAGAGAGTTGGGCTCAGGATAGACTCCTTAGGGACTCCAGCATTAATACTGAGGGCCTCTGATTTCTGCCCATCAACCACTACTCTTATGAGCCTATCAGAGAGAAAAGATTTAATGATTGAGAAAATATTTCCAGTTATACCGTAGCTGGAAATCTTGTGAAGTAGGCCTTTATGCCATACCTTATCGAAGGCTTTTGATATGTCAAGAGCAATTGCCCTAGAGAGGAAGCCTTTCTCAAGAGATTCACTAATCCTATGAGATATAACCGTTAGCACATCTGCTGTAGATCTTGCAGAACGGAAACCATATTGCATGTCACTAAGAAGGTTATTTCTGCTGAGGTGGTTGACTACTTCTCTATTTAATATGGATTCCAGCAACTTACTCATGACACACAGGAGACTTATTGGTCTGTACTGAGAGGGAGACAACTTATCACCTGAATTCTTAAATACAGAGAATACTGATGAGGTTTTCCAGGGTGTTGAGAAGCACTCTTCCTTAAGGCAACGCTTAAACAGTTCTGTAAGTATGGGGCAAGTTCTGGTTGAAGCTTTTTTAACACTATAATTGGAATGCCGTCAGGGCCAGTTGCTTTACTGGAATCAAGGTTCTTGATTAGCTTGACGACCTCACGCACAGATATTTGTATGTTGCATAGCGTGTTGTCTAAAATGAAAAAGTCAATATTTAAATATTTGTAGGTTGTGCTCAATTTCTAACGCAACATTCTAGTAAATCGGTCACCCATTTTAGAACCATTTTAGAACATTTTTAGGCCAAATTTTGCCTTTTTTTTTTTTTAATTTCGCTATGTAAAATAATCTCCAAAAACTGAAAAGCTAAACTGCTTTAAAAAAGACTAACTTCGCAACTAGTTTTTATTCGATAATAATCCGCTAAAATAATTGAAAAAAGAAAAAAAGACAAGATGAAAAAAAAATAGAGGAAGGGGTCAAGATTCTTCAGGTACGCCATATTAAAAAAAATTTTTAGCTTCTTACATCAAATGGCTTTCGGGCATAAATAAGGCATGTAGCAAAATCTAAAGGTGGCATTAATTAAAAAAATGTGTTCATTAGGAAAAGAACCTATGGTTCAAAGAGTCAACAGAATCGATAATCAATGATTATCCTGGCTGAAATGTCCTTTGGTCTTTTTGATGGAAGCTATTGTTTTTGGTTGTTGGTTGGTTGTTTTTGTTTTACTGCATATCAACCCTTTCCGGGTTATTTAATGCCGAATCCAAAGATTTTGAAGAAAATTTTTTTTAATAGAATATATTTGTTGTTTTCACGTTGGTTTCTATTCAACCCATAGTTTGGACCCTAACAGGTACTACCACTCCGGGTCAAAGTGGACCTGGGAGCAATGGTAATTAAAGGGTGACTCCACACTCCCCCAAACCCACAAGCTGGGGCCTCACCACTGGATATAGTTTAAGGTCATATCCAGGACCCCATTGAGGGACTTTTACCCTCTGCAGGGGGACAGTCGGCGTATTCTAATGCCCCACCTACAGGGCCTATTGTTTTTGGTAAAGTGGCTGTAGAACTTTAGCTGACCGGAAAACAAGCTGCAGATGATGATGATTATGATGATGATGGGTGACTCGAGCTACGGTTCGTCTGTTGATTAGAAACACGCTGTTGTCGTTACCGTGACGATAGTGATAATGATAACAATATCAGAATTTTGTAGGAATTTTTGATACCCCTAACACGAAACTGCGAATAAAATATAAAAAAACTCGTAATTTCTCTTTTAAAAGTGGGTTGTTCATTTTCTTTATGGAATATACTTCCGAAATAACCTATTCAAGTTGTATAAAAAGTAATAGAAATATTTTTTATTTATTTAAAAAAAAACAGTAATGAAATCAATTGATTTTTACGAGTTCTGTATTTTTCAATCTTTAAAATTTAAAAATCTATCAAAATTTTTCTATCGATTCTATTTTTACGATATTTTCAGGGTCAATGTGAAATTTTATGCTCTTTCCAATAAACCGAATATAATATTTTAGACAAACGTTTTTTTTTAATTCACGCCCCGCCCCCATTTTGAAATGTCTATTAAAAAGTAAATAATTAATTTACTCACCAAAGTTTTATATATCACAAATTGAAGATAAAAGATCAATAAAGAATATATTCAAATTTAAAACAAAAAAGAAGTTTTTTTTAGAAATTTACCTGTAAAATCCGAAGTTTAAAACCCCTTTTTTAAAACCACGTTTTTTTTATTTATTTATTTTTTTTTAATGAAACCTTGGCCCTTGCTCCTTTAATTGAAAAAAAAAATTAGGGTTTGAATTACATTTTTCGAGTAGCTATAAGCTTTGAAAGACAGGGGGTCTAATTAATTCACGCCCCCCTATTTTGAAATGTCTATTAAAAAGTAAATAATTAATTTACTCACCAAATTTTTATATATCAAAAATTGAAGATAAAAGATCAATAAATAATATATTCAAATTTAAAACAAAAAAAGAAGTGTTTTTTTTTTTAGAAATTTACCTGTAAAGTCCATAGCTTAAAACCTTTTAAAAAAAACAAGTTTTTTTTTAAATGAAACCTTTGTCCTTGCTCCTTTAATTGAAAAAAATTAGGGGTTGAATTACATTTTTCGAGTAGTTATAAGCTTGGAAAGACAGGGGCACGAATTATTCAATATATTTCACGCATTCGTAAGGTCAGTTTCTGACACACCTAGTGCTGTACACGAAGGAGGTAACGATACTACTGTTGCTGATGACTGTCATCGTCATAGCAGTAAAAATGTTGTGCCATCCAGCAGGTGAAGAAACGCACCCTTTCTATACTGTTTTACCAACTGCTGTTGATACGACGCTTTCATGAGATATTAGTCGTCTCGAGTGACGATATACACAATAAATAAATAAATAAATAAATAAATAAAAATGTGTTGTTTCTATCGCACAGGCTAATATGTTCAAGGATTAAACACTCGGTTTTGTTAGGAGCGCTGGGTCATAAATTGGGTCGGCACGACACTAACATCATTGTTTGGCTATGAAAAAGTACGCATCTGGTGTTTGTATTTACTTTTAAGTTCTAATTGTGAATGGCAAGGTCACAAATAATAACAAAAAGAACAGAAAAGAAAAACATACTATTGCTATAGTGTGTTTGAACGTTAGTTTTTCTATGTGTTTATGCTTTTATTTGAATCTCTAACCAAAGAGTAACAACTGCTTGTTCGTTCTTGTGATAGTTTTAATCGTTTGCTTAATTTTTGTATGGGGCACATATTGATTGGTTTGAAATTCTATACTTAGTAATACGTAATAATCATATCATGTATGCTTTAGTGAATTTGATGCTTATCCGTCATAATTTAGGATATGACAAATAATTAAAAAAAAAAACAGTCGTTCTAAAGTCAACACACAAGATCGACACATAACGAAAAATGCGCACCAGCGCATGTATGCATGTATGTATTATATATGTATATGTGTGTGTGTGTGTGTGTGTGTGTGTGTGTGTGTGTGTGTGTGTGTGTGTGTGTGTGTGTTCGTTTATTCTAAGGTTTCGATAATCTATCCGCAGATGTTTAACAGTGCTGATTGTCTTGGATTTCATATTAATGCAGGATTCCAGTCTGACACCGTGCTTTATCTTGATAAGACTGATAACACAGAATAACGGATGATATTGTATAGCCATGTTAGAACTGATTAGTAGCTTTGATAGGGTGGATAGCCAATGTGATTTATATATATATATATATATATATATATATATATATATATATATACTTTTTATTTGTTTTTACATCAGCAGTAATATGTTGTCACACAGTTATGAGTATGTTTCATTATGCTAGCTACCAGTATCTAGAGACCTCTTCAGCCGATACAGCTTATACGAAAGCAAAGTTTGCACTGAAAATATCAGGTCTTCTTCGTCACATGGAGGTTCCGTCAGATGATGTGAAAAATAATATTTGGTTGCATGTAAAGAGGACCCAACAGGGGTGTGGATTTGAGTCTGTATTGAGATATAGGAAAAGATGGGGGGGGTAAAGAATGGTATTCGTATGCATGTGTGATGACCGCTCCAAATCTTAAACATACTAGTGTGTATAGGTTCAATTAGTGGGGGAATGTGAATTTGATATATCTATGTTAAAAGGGGTTCCACATTTAATCGGGGTTATAAAAATGCTTGTACTTGACTAGAATTTTTATCTGGTCAGAAAACGTACAACTCACAACTTGCCCTTTTGTATATCCCCACCCCTACTGCATCATCCCTACTTACACCAGTGAAGAGGTTAAGAGACAAGGAAGAAAAGGAAAAGACGCTGTATCGCCTGAAGAGGTCTCTAGTTACTAGTTACTAGTAGCAAACTGACCGGAACATGCTCATGAATGTGTAGCAACATTAATGCAATGAAAAAACGAATAAAGAGTATACCCTGCTCTACTTCGGTATTAAGTAATTAGTAATTAACCTCGTTACATTTCATTGGAAAAAATAACATAAAAAATATTTATATAAGCTTACACGCGCAGATCATGATACCAGAATCATTAAATCACTATCATCTTCTTGACATTAAAAAAAAGTTTAAATTTCTATTGTATTTCTCACTGTTAACGTTGGCCGTGTGGGTTTGTTCCTTGCTAATGCAGTCAGAGATGGCTTCGTTGCCACGTTCGAATCCCCCGACCGGCGGTAATCGTGACACTCTGCACTGATGATTCTCGAAGGGATGAAACACTAGTGTCTGTAGGTATTAATAAAAAAATAATTATAGTAATAATTATGTCAGCCACTTTAAGAATTCGGTCCTTATTGTTGAAGTCACTAAAGATTATGGTGTCATAATTATTAGATCACGGTCACCGTCTTGACATTTAAAAAATAAATGTTTAAATTTCTCGCGGTTAATGACGGCCGTGTGGGTGTGTTCCTTGCTAATGAAGTCAGAGATGGCTTTGTTACCGGGTTTAACCCCCCCCCCTCAACTGGCGGTAATCGTGACACCCTTCATTGATAATTCCCGAAAGAATGAAACACTGTAGGTATTAATAAAAACAATTATATATATATAATTAGTATTTTTTTTTTTTACTATAATAATTAAATACCTACAGACACTAGTGTTTCATCCTTTCGGGAGTCTTCAGTGCAGGGTGTCACGATTAACACTAGTCGACAGATTCGAACTCGGCAACACAAGCCATTTCTAGCTCGCTTAGCAAAGACCGTATCCATTCGGTTACCATTAACCGCGTGAAATAACGTCGAATTTAAACATTTTATTTTTAAATGTTTTTTAAATGTTCTTTACGTCAGTCACAGCGTTATTTCACGCGGTTAATGGTAGCCGAATGGATTAGGTCTTCGCTAATCGAGCCAGAGATGTCTCGTGATGTGGGGTTCGAATCGTTAGACTGGTATTAATTGTGACACCCTGCACTGAAGATTCCCGAAAGGATGAAACACTAGTGTCTGTAGGTATTTAATTATTATAGTAAAAAGAATAAATATATATATATATCGAGTGACAAACAGGTGCAGAGCTGCAAGAATAAGTTATACCAGACTGTTTAATGAAGGGTTTCATTTCTCAGCTGCTCTTCATGCCATCATGTAACCGATCGGAACGGAATGGCGAGCAAAACACGCCAGATAAAGTCATATCGTCAACAAAAATGGCGAAAATTCATTCTTTTACACTTCATCAAGTCAGGTAAAGGGGTCGTGCTTCCAGTTGATGACATTCGGTTTATCTGTGACAAAAAAAGTAGAAAGCATTTAAGTTAATATTAAAATTAAGCAATTTATATTAATCATTGCATATATATATATATATATATATATATATATATATATATATATATATATATATACATATATATACATATATATGTGTGTGTGTGGGGGTGTCGATATATATATCGATGTTGAGTCTTCTATGAACTTTTTCTTTTTGCAGCATTATATTGTCATGCATTTTTCTATCTAAACAAATAATTTCTAATTTTTCTGAAGAGTATATGCACGAAAATAGACTGTATTGACATAATAATAACCGTTTGTTTCTACATAAATAGAAATGTTAACATGCTGGATATAACACACACACACACACACACACACACACACACACACACACACACACACACACACGTACACACGTACACACACATAAACCCTAGTGTATTGCTTTATTGCAGGTCAATATTTTTCTAATTTTTGAAATCGCTATAAAACTTAGAGAAGTGAAATTTGGTACACTGGGAGAGCATAACGAGATGCCTTATTTCCATGATTTTTGTGGACTTTGAACAAATAATTTTAAAATTGTGTTATTTTTTCTATTTTCTGGTAATTTTAAGTGTGTATCACTTTGTTGCAAGTGTTTAAAAATGTATATTTTCGGTAATTAAACAATATTTTAATTCCATATTTCTATGAAATAAAGAATATATCCATAAAACAAGAACGTATTTCACATTATTTTGATAAGGAAATATTTATTTATCAACATAACTCTCATGTTTCAAAATCACAAATTTAATAGTCTCTTGTCAACTGATGATGTCAATCGTCGGATTTGAGATGATGTGATGCTATAGGAAACTTCCAAAATCTTCCTCCAAAGTTCATCCTTTGGCGAAAATTAAACACCTCTTTCATAAACTTTCATTTTTATTATTGACCAAAGTGTATATCTGGAGAACAAGGTGGCCATGTCATCAAATTTTCTCCATTAATGCCTACTGATTTAAGTTAAGATGTCGTAGCCTTGGCTGAGTAGGATGGTGCATTGTCGTGCATAAAAATCAATCTGTATGATGCGCCAATGGAAGGTCATCAAGCCATGGTGACAAATACTCATTTAAAAATAAAATATAAGACTGGCTTGTCAGTTTGACACCTTCTGGCAATCGAAGTGATCCAATTAGTTCATCGCAGATTATTTCAGCCTAAAACAATGGCACCTCCCCCTGTCGAGGACGAAATCGATGAGGGGTAGGAAATCCAAGAGGACTCCAAACTTTGGACCACCCATCTGGTCCATCAAGGGTTGCTTTGGCCTCATCGGTAAAAAGAACATTTTCAAAGCTGGTTTTCATGTATATCTTAGCCCAAGCCAAACGTTTTTCCTTATGAGTTTGGTTTAAAACGGGTCTTGCTATGGGCTTAATGCTTCTTGCAATTTCGTGTAAGAAAATCCAGCGTATCTTTCTGGACAAGGAAGGTATTCCAGCTTTGTCAAATATAGCAGCACTATCGCTGCCCGGCTGTTTGATAAGTTGATGGCGAATTTTTCTAGCATTACGACCAGAAACTGATTTTCTTGTGTTTTTGTCCTTTCTTGGTTCGATGTTCGAATTTTCAAATTTTTTGAAGATAATGTTCTCCGATCTCTTCCAAGCTCCTTGACTAGATCTATGAGAGATCAAACTTCTGCAAGACCTGCAACAACACGTTCCTTATCACTAGCTGTCAATCGACCATTTCTATGCATTTTGGGAAACCTGAAATAAATAGATATACACACTTTAAATTATCAGAAAAAAATAGCATAATTTCCAAATTATTTGTTTAAATTCCACAAAAATCAGGGAAATGAGGCACTTTGTTATGCTCTTCCAGTGTTATACCAAATTTCACTTCCCTGCGTTTTATTGCAATTTCAAAATTTTAAAAAAAGATCCACCTGTAATAAAGCGATACACAGGGTTTATGACTACTTCATTTAATCACAAATTAATATACGAAAGTATAATTTTATGCGTAAACTATTTACTTCAACAGTGCTCAATACATAGGTAGAGCTAGGTAGTAATTTATCAAAATATATATAGCAACTAAACTACACACACATTTACCTCAAATATTAGTTAGAATAATAATAGGAATATACTGACCAAATTTTAGGTAAAATCTTGAACCCTAATTAAAGTTATGTAGAAATATGTAATGTATTCAATACTTTTGCGTGGCACTGTATATATATATATATATATATATATATATATATATATATATATATATATATATATATATATATATATATATATATATACTAGTAGACTGACCGTCGTTGCCTTGTCATGAAATACGTATAAATATATTTTTATTTATAAAGATTTCGTAATTATTATTAATAGGGGGACCTGTGGAAATTACACAGCGGATTCATTTATATGTTTATTCCATCCAATTACGTCAAATAACCTTTGCAAATGAATTGGCATTATCGCAATAGCAATAACCTTTGGTCTTCACTAGAATTTGACTGGCAATAAGTCCTCCCAAAGTTTCAGATTCATTTATTTTAGGAACGTCTTTATACTTTTCAGGAGCTATTTTATTAATTTTTTTATTTTATTTAATTCTTACCTTTATGAAACCCAAACACAATCATTCTCATGCTTAGTGTCGTCTGCCACTTTAGTTTTTTTTTTCACAGTTTTTTTTTATGTAGTAAACTGTTTTAGCAATTTCCGGTCTGTTCCCAAAATTGCAATCGGAAACACTCGTGCCTATATAAATATCCTGTTATGCCTAAGCACCTTTTAATGTTCACACATATCACCTTACTGGATCCATTTACGTTTTTTAAATTTGATTAAATTATTTTTGTGAAAATGTGTCTGTAAATTTACATTTTAAAAAAAGAAGGTGCTTGTTAAGATGCAATCGACAAATCGTTCCTTAAAATATGTTCTTATAACCAAAAATATGACTTACTTAACTGTTATGTAAAAAATTGTAATATATCCAAATATTATGAAAATTCAAATAGAATGTTATTTATAGTTGAAAATTAGTTTTACGAAAAATTGGGGCGGCGGAAACTGCATTTTTTCGTAGATATTTTAACATAGACGGTAAGATTTCAAACGCAAGGGACATAACTCAGGTTTCTGGAGTCGGCTGTCTGATCTTCGATGGAACATACAACATCCTTGCATCTTTTGACTCGTATAAACCAGCATGTTCCATCGAAGATCAGACAAGGGAGGATGGGGTCTGGTAGTCTCCCTCCTTCTGCAGGTTTGGACTCTGCTATTGGCCAGCATTTGGTTGATAACCCGTGCTGTGCCGATAGATATAAAATTGAATGGTTTGAGGTGCTACATAGAGCGGACTCCAGAAACCATTTAAAGATTTTGGAGTCTGTCTCTTGCGGTGGGGAAACCTTCTTTGTGCCGGCAGAAAGAAACATCTAAGGCATTGTTTCTCTTTGGGGAACTGTGAATCTTTTCTCCTGTTTTTCCCCCTCGTTGTGCCATTATTTTAATCGTTTTTTTAAACGTTAATAAACTTTATTTTAGTGTCCCCGTGATTTTTAGCACATTGAATAGTTCTCCATCAGAACTCTTTACTTTCGACATAGTATTATTTTTATGCTATCGATTTTCTCCTGATGAGATGATAGCTGAAAAAGCTCTCGAGAGACTTCCGCCCATTATATTTAAAACTTTATTTAAATTCTGTACCTCTAAACATATATATATATATATATATATATATATATATATATATATATATATATATATATATATATGAGATAGATAGATAGGTACATGGATAAATATATAGATAGATAAGAGTGCGATAACGGCAAGTTGCATAAATTCTTGGCGCTTGAACGTGATTTACCATCATTTATTTTGGATTCGCAAACGTAAAAAATCTAAGGCGAAAAAAAAAATACATAAACGGATAAAAAAAATACAACTACATAAAAAAAGGAAGACACAAATAAAAAGAAGGATGAAACATAAAATAGTGAAAAAGTGAATATAAAATGAATAAAAAAAACTTTAAAACAGTAAAAAAAAAAAAACATTGCGCAACTCTGTCTGCATTATAGAATCTTCGCAAAAGGCACCCTTAGAGTAGTAACCCAACGGGTCATCCACTGAGCTGCGGTCAGATTGTTTGAATAAGGAAAAATTTTACCTTGCAAAGCCAGGTAAATTAAGAAATAAAAAGAAAATTTAGTGTGTTTGCTATATCTCCACCCACTCTCTTTATCACGCATTTCTCTCCAGCTATGAGCTAAACAGTATTAATATTTGTAAATGCTCCTTATTATGTATAATGCATGATTGCTTCTCTTGCTCTCTCTTTACACACACACACACACACACACACACACACACACACACACACACACACACACACACACACATATATATATATATATATATATATATATATATATATATATATATATATATATAGTAGCAAAAGTACCCGTCGTTGACTAGGTTCAAAAACAGCCTGCAGAAAATGGACTCTGATTTATAAAAGTATGATAGGTTATGAAAAGGAAGGGTTGTAAAGAGATAGCTTCGAATTTGGGGGTATCAAAACCAAAGCAAAATATGATGAAAGTAAAAATAAAATAGATAAACCCCATAATTTATTATACCATACCTGTTCACACTGAAACACAATATTCTGTGGATCTATATTAAAAAACCTTGTTAAACTTTGTGATATATTTCGATTCTATGGAGGTCAGGCCCGAACGAACATCCCATAATTTTCTTATACCATAGTTCTTCAAACTGAAACATAATTATCAAAGTATTCTTACACAGATAGATATGAAAAGTCTTTATTAAAGTTTGTGCCTATTTCCATTCTATGGAGGCCAGCCGCGAACCCGGATCCTCAATTTTATTATACCATCCCTATTTAAGTTAAAACATACTTATTATAGTATTCTTATGTACATCTATACCAAAAACACTTGTAAACGTTTTTTTTTTTAATATTTAAATTTTTTATTTCCATACTTTGTGGACCAGGCACGTACGCAGACCCCACAATTTTAATGAATCATCATTATGCCAGATCAAACATATCCATTCCTGTGTCTCAATACATCTTCTATCATTATATGTGATCAGTTTTCTATAATAGTCAACAGTATAGAAGCCTATTCGTGACCAGACACACACACACACACACAGAGACGTTCAGCTTTATATATATATATATATATATATATATATATATATATATATATATATATATAGTTGAGTATTTATCGCACTTACATTGATATAAAAAAAAACTGTTTTCTATTTAAAAATTAATAAATTATTAAATTATCGAAACGGACTCTTTAGTATACTCAATCATGGATATGCGAGATACTGAATAAAGGTGAACTAATTTGCATATTCGTTAATTAAACGAATTGGTTTCATTTAACTATCATACTTAGTTCTATTTATCCATATTTTTTACATTCATGATGAAAATTTACATCTCTCTCTCTCTCTCTCTCTCTCTATATATATATATATATATATATATATATATATATATATATATATACATATATATATATGTATATCTATGTAGTTATCGCTAAACATCTCATCGCTAATATGTTACCTAGCATCTTCTCCCCTCTTATGATAGACTCCACCTCAATATGTTGAGGTATACATTATTCCTATGAGCTTCCTATTAAAAAATTTCTCTAATCGTTTCAACTCTTACTTTATTATTTTATTCATTTCTATATATTAATATAATTCTTGGAAAATATACAATTGAGAGTTCATCTCATTTGCATATTACATTAAGGAAAATAGATTTTACTAAATAACCGTTAGTTATCGTTTATAGTGAGAAAATTGTTTTAAGTGTTTTAAGATTGATAATATACTTAATTTAATTTATTTGGAATTATTATTACCGACATTTTTTTAGAAACAGGTTATGAATTATTATTATACTTACAGTAAGGAAAATCGATTTTACTAAATAGCCCTATGTTAGTTAATATTTCTAGCGAGGGAATTGTTTAAAGTGTTCTATTTAAGACTGTTATGTAATCAACTTTACATAATAATTATATTGATAATATATTTAATTTAATTTATTTGGAATTATTATTTCCGACATTGATTCTTTTAGAAACGTAGAGTTATCTCCCGTGTAATCTTCGAAACATAAACAGACAAAAAATCTTCACCAAATAATTTAGTACGTTTCTAGCGTGAAAAAATAATTCCCTGTAGACAAAAATGTTTGATATTAAAATATTCAAACAAGCAAAAAAAATTTAAAAAACACTTATGAATAAACTGAAAGGAATTTATTTGTGCGTTTTTTCCATTTTTTTCTTAAACTTCACTTAAGTCACGTATGCGTTAATGATTATAAATATCTTTAGTCGCGTACAAGCGACTCTATAAGTCACCCCGTCGGTCGGTCCGTCGATCGGTCATTTGGTCTGTCGGTCGGTCAGTTCGTAACACTTTTGTGCTTGGCCTTTTTGGTTAAGATCAAAGTCTGTTGTTAATAGATGCTGTTCTTAGCTTTTTAAGCTTTTCTTGGCCTTTTTGGCCAAAATTAAAGTGTAGTAGCTGTTCTTACTACATGCTGTACTTATGTTTGTAACTTTGTGATATAAAGTGGGGGATAACTTTCCTGTATTAATTTAATGTAAAATGATCACCCTCTTTACAACCAGTCAGTCTTAAAGCCATTCAAGTCATTCTCCAGATCATTCAAGTTGTTTTTGAAGGATTCCAGTTATTTTTTAAGAATTCAAGTCATTCTTAAGGTCATTCAATTCATCCTTAAGTTGATTAAAGTCATTTTAAGTCATTTACTTTTTTATTTATTTAAGTCATTTCAGCCCATTTTTTGGTCATTTTAGTTCATCTTAAAGAATTTCATGTCAATCCTACATTCACGCATTCATTCATTACACGAGAGCACGCGACTAGTGGCTATCGGCCTTGTTTTTTTCACCTATGAATTTTTCAGTCGGCGTGGTATATAGGATAAAAACGTTTTGCTAATTATCTTTTCCCGCGTTTTAGTTTCAAGCCTGCCTACGCCGCTAATTTTTTTTCGTCGGTCGCCCCGACACTCAATGCTGTTTTTATTGAAACAAAAGTTGTTTTAATTCATTTATTTATTTGGGGGAGGGGGGTCGCATGGGCAACAAAAAGAGTTCAATATCTGAAGAATAGCTTCTCCTCTTTGTACCCCTTCTACCGAAATATCTGGTGGTGGGGGTATCACGCACTTCTTTTTTTGAGCAATTACATTTACATGTTTTCATCCGTTTTTTATTTTTGAAATTGTTTTGGCGGTATTAACATTGCCCACGATGTAAATGACTAATATCCTTAGTATAGCAGGTGAATACGAAACAGAACTTCATGTCGCCCCGGACAACGCTGTGCGCCCATCCTAGTATATATATACGTTTAGGTTTAGGCACAGATAAAGAGTGGGGGCAATTATTATTGTATATATTTTACATAGGCATCACCACTTATCAAGGCAAGAGACCACTCGAGAATAAGTGTTAAGAGTGTATAGTAGTTAATTGAACAATATAGTAATTGTTAGTAATAGAAATTCGGTAAATTTGTTAACTTAAGTGGAACGGCTCATCAAGAACTTGTTTACGTTAGACTTGAAGACGACCATATTGTAGTCAGCTGGAAAGCAGGAAAACGGAAGACAGTTCCACAGGCGTGCAGTTCTAAGAAAGAAGCTTTGTTCATGGAATCTACGTTTAGGTTTAGGCACAGATAAAGAGTGGGGGGAATTATTGATAGTGTTTTCAGCTAGACGGGTGTTTCTTGTAAAAGTTTGGCGAGCTCAGTCGAGCACTTGCCATAAAAATAACGATAAAGCAGAGACAAACTTGCAACATCTCTTCTGTGAGATAGAGGTTGCAGAGAAGAGAATATATATATATATATATATATATATATATATATATATATATATATATATATATATATATATATATATATACTGTGCCGCGCAAAAGTATTAGATACATTACATTTTTCTTCATAACTCTCATTAGGGTTCAAGATTTTACCTAAAATTTGGTCATTTTTCTTCATAGCTCTAATTGTGTAAGTATATTCCTATTACTATTCTAACTAATTACAAAACTTATAATTTATACTACCCCAAATATAAGTTAGAATAGTAAAAGGAATATACTTACACAATTAGAGTTATGAAGAAAAATGCAATGTATCCAATACTTTTGCGTGACACTATATATATATATATATATATATATATATATATATATATATACAGCGTTAATCGTGACCCCCTGCACTGATGATTCTCGAAAGGATGAAACACTAGTGTCTGTAGGTATCAAAATAAATAATAAAAGTAATAAATATATATGAGAATGTGTGTGTGGACAACTCTCAATCCAAATACTCAACGGATGTAGGTATTTAATATATATATATATATATATATATATATATATATATGTGTGTGTGTGTGTGTGTGTGTGTGTGTGTATATATATATATGTATGTGTGTGTGTGCATATATATATATATGTATATATATATAGTGGTGTATATATATAGTGGTCTATATATATACACATATAGATATATATGTTTATATATATGTATGTGTGTGTGTGTGTATATATATAGTGGTGTATATATATAGTGGTCTATATATATACATATATATACACACATATACACACACACACACACATATATATATATATATATATATGTATATATATATATATATATACACACACGCACACACGCGCATATATATATAGTGGTATATATATATATATATATATATATATATATATATATATATATATATATATATATATATATATATATATTGGTGTATATATATAGTGGTGTATATATACATACACACACACACATATATATGTATATATATATATATATATATATATATATATATATATATATATATATATATATGCCACTTGTTTCTTCGCATCTGTACGTGTGCGTGCGGATATACGAAAGTGGTATAATAATGAAACGATTACAGAAGGAGACAGGAAAACATTTGGAACGAAATGAAAAAAAAAAAATCTAGGGAAAGCAAACGCAAAAGACAAAAAATAACGCACCTTTTGACTGGGATGAAATTTGAGACTGTTGTCCCATTTCCCCTCCATCAGAACCAAAAAAAGACAAACTCCATTAGGAACCGTATTTGATGTAGGTAAACGTAATGACTCCTGTTCTCAGCTGTTGTTCTGGCGAAGGACGCGGTATCAGTAGTTCCCGAGACAGTGGTAGCACCGATTGCGGCTTACAACAGCTGGGAGAGCATGCAAGAACCAATCAGCGACGGAGAAGAGCGTTTGGAATTGAAGCTGGCAGCCAATCAGAAGCGTGGATCATCTGTCACTTTCTTTTTCGCTGCCATTCTATGATTTATATTTTTTCCCCAAGATTTATTTCCCACGTTCACAGAACTTTTTGTTCACATCTATCAAACAGGCAAACGTACCTGGCGATTTACTTTTCTCATTAGACATACATCTATTATTCGGATACGCTACCTCATTAACGTCATCACGTTTTAACAGGTAAGACGAACCCCTTTTTTTCCAAGCACTACCTTGTTTTAATTTATACCCTTTCAATATTTAAAGGGTTCATACCTATTTAAATATAACTATTTCTAAATAAAATGAAGCGTTTATTTCATCCGTTAGACATCAATCTGCAATATATATATAAATAAATTATATATATATATATATATATATATATATATATATATATATATATATATATAATTTATTTATACATACATTGATGGCTACATATGTGCATACATGTTTTTGTAATCACCCGCGTTGGGGGATTACGTCTTCAGGCCAAGAATTATCGTCGATAACCTTAATATACCTGCTCTGTTCACTAATTGAGCACTCTTTGGTAGACACATGTTGTTTCATTGGATGTACTTCTAGGAAACTAAACTCTACTGGCTAAATATATATATATATATATATATATATATATATATATATATATATATATATATATATATATATAAGTGAGAATGTGTGAGGACAATTCTCAGCCTATATATTCGACGAATGGTGTATCTGCACATTTGTAATTGGTATACAGGGTATTAAGACATCTGGAAAACTTTTTAATCGGTTTTCATCCGAAAAAACTCTGCTAAGTGGTCAAAATTTAAAAATTGGTATTGGCATCGGATTTGTATCTGTTTGTCAACTGTTGCACGACTGCGCATGCACAAATCGTTCACATTATGTTAAGTATCAGTGGGTTTGAAAAGACTGTTTAAAGATCCTCTCAGGCTGTCCTAATGGTTATCGTACTTGACTTAGATCCTGTTAGGATGACCTAACGGTTATCGTACTTAGGTTTTATGTTTCGATCTCAGCTCGAGTATTTATTTTTTACTTACAAAAAGTGAACTGTTTAGAAAAAACATAATATTCGTATGCACATGCCTCAGTTACTTTCCGTTCTTTCACTTCATTTTTATTTTATTTTCATTTTTATTTATTTTATTTTATATTTTGGGATTTAACGTTACGTTTAATACCGGGCAATGTCGAATACATCTTCTAGTATACAAATAAATTGCAAAAAGTTGCTGTCCATTTTACCATTTATTTCTTTCAACATGTTAAATGTTGGATTCTTGACAGCATCTGTTTCGTAGCGCTGAATCATTCTAGTAGTTATTATTATGTCAATTTCCGAATCTATGCTGCCCTTACTCACGAGAAAAATATGAACCCATCAACTTTAAAAGAAAATAAAAGAAATATGGGCATTATTATAAAAATACAAGAAAATAGGATGAGTATTTGCAATCGTGTTTTGTTTAAGTTACGTCATGAATTGATTCTTGAATAATCAAAGACGACGTAACTACCGCTCCAGATGGTGGGATCCTTCTACCTCTCCAGAAGATATCTCACTACTGATGCAATTCTCTATCTATATAAAAGCCAAGTACGTCCAAGGATGGAATACTGTTGCCATATCTGGGCAGGAGCTGCTAAAAACAGCCTATCCTGCCTTGACAGAGTACAAAATAGATTTCGTGGCTTAGTGGGGGATGCCCTTTTCTCTACCCTGCAACCTCTCTCCCACAGAAGAGATGTTGCGAGCCTATCTTTGTTTTATCGTTATTTCCATGGCAGGTGCTCGTCTGAACTCCAATCTCTGGTCCCCCCTCGCCAATCTTTCACGAAAAACACCCGTCTAGCTGAATCCACTGTGAAAAATTTCCCCCACTCTATATCTGTGCCTGGATCAAGACGCGGATTCCATGAACAAAGCTTCTTTCTTAGAACTGCACGCCTGTGGAACTCTGTTCCGTCTGCCTGCTTCCCACCGGACTACAACTTGGATGTCTTCAAGTCCAATGTTAAAACATTCCTAATGAACCGCCCCCTTAAGTAAACACTTCATCAAATCTCCACACTAACGTAATGTACTTGCAATAACCCTTATCCCTGAATGGCTTCCGGGCCTTGATAAGTGGTGATCCCTGTGTAAAAAAAAAAAAGTAAAACAAAACATAACTGCAAGTACTAATTTGTTCATATTTCATTTTCTTTTAAATTTGATCAGTTCTTATTCTTCTGATGAGTCAGAGGAGAATAGATTAAAAAGTTATCACAGTAATTAATAGAATGACTCTGCGCTACGAAACATGTGCTGTCATGAATCGAACATTTAGCATGCTTAAAGAAATACACGATGAGGTGGACGACATCTTGAAATTTGGAATATAGACTTTTTGTCGTTTATTTGTATGTTGTGTGCTCTGTAGTTACATTGAGCTTCATTAATTAAAGCATTTGTATGAATAAAAGGTGAAATATAATTGAATAAGCATATTTTCCTCATATATATATATATATATATATATATATATATATATAGAGAGAGAGAGAGAGAGAGAGAGAGAGAGAGAGAGAGAGAGAGGGGAATAGATAGAGAGATAGAGAGATAGATATATATAGAATTATTTCCGACAGGAAATCGTACACTATATATATATATATATATATATATATATATATATATATATATATATATATATATATATAAGAGCAAATAGTTAATAAAACATGTTAAAAACATTTTGAAAAAGAGTTAAAGACATATTTAATTTGAAAAGGAAACACTAAATAAGTGGATAGTCCTTAATCCGCGGAGTTTCGAAGAAATACTTTCCTTCCCATCGGAGGGTAGGAATTAGCAAAATGCGGGATAGGATTTTGCATATAAAAGTATTTAATGAAACTGCAAGTAAGTCAAAGATCTTACTTGATAACAAAAAGTGAAGCAAAGGGAATGGGGTGATATATATATATATATATATATATATATATATATATATATATATATATATATATATATATATATATATGATTATTGCTATCGTGGGTTATTTTTAAGTCCCAAATGTGGGGCATACAATTAAAAAGAACAAAAATCGGGCATTGTCCAGAATATCCAACAAAAGTAAAAGGATAAAAAATAAATACGCAACAAATAAATGTTACCAAAGGCAAGATAAGTTACTCTTGATAAGTTTTTTTTTTTGTTTTAACTTATTTTTAAAGTGTTCTTTTACTTAAAAGTAAAGGGTATTGTAAAGTCTGCCGAGTTAGAGCGAAAATCAAAATGATAGTCCCATTAGAGAACTACTTGAGCCTCGATAATCGCTCCAAAATTGAAAATTATACAAGATACTGATAGAAGCACATTCAATAACTGTCACCATTGTATCTATTAGACTGCTTGCCTGTTCAACAGTCGTAACGCTCTGCTGGTTAGTAATAGCCGAAGTTCCCTAAACTTATCCCATCCACTCATAATATCTGTAATCATACCAGTTTCTTCCTGTGTTCCAATTGTATCATCTATATATATCCTCATCCAAATATATTTTTACTTCAATTAATCAAACGGCTTCCAAAGAAAATTTGTTGAACTTGAAGCTGGAAGGCAAGGTCAAGAGAGATTCTAAAATTTTCTTGGCAATTAAATGTAATTTGATTCATTTCATCCAAGAAACATTCTTGAAGATATATTAAAACGATACTTAGAAAACTGGTATCTTTTTACAAAAACAGGGGGAAAAATTATGTCTTTTGTTGTGATTTTA
Source organism: Euprymna scolopes (assembly GCF_053919585.1). Classification (NCBI taxonomy): domain Eukaryota; kingdom Metazoa; phylum Mollusca; class Cephalopoda; order Sepiida; family Sepiolidae; genus Euprymna; species Euprymna scolopes. The sequence continues at coordinate 47,646,178 of NC_136513.1, forward strand.
TTCATTGAAAATGTCTACTTCAGCTTCGATAACGACTTATGTAAGGCGCTCGTACTTACAAAATATATTGCAGTAATATTAAAATGACTATGCCATTGTTCCTGGACAACACCGAGTAGAATAAAAACTTCTGTCACACCCTCCTCACTTACAAAATATAATACTGTAATTTTAGTAAATAGGTCTTCTATAATATTGCCAAAACTAAGATCAAAATCAAAGCACCAACTTTCATTTTGGTATTGCTTGGTTTCGTTTGGCAACAGACACTGATGATGACGATGATGATAATAATATATATATACGTGTGTGTGTGTGTGTGTGTGTGTGTGTGTGTGTGTGTGTGTGTGTGTGTGTGTGTGTGTGTTTAAACATTGTAATTTCGCATACTTATCAGCAATAGCCAAATAGCATAACAGTGTGAAGACTGGGCGGTCGAGTTTTAAACCTGGCTATAGGTAGTTGCTGGTTTAGCCGCACTGTTGGCCTGTGATACAGCCAAACAGTACTTTATGTGGATGATTATAAATGCTCCCTATCTTGGGTTGATCATTTTGGGGAGCAAAATAATAAACTGCCGCTAGCGTAAAAAGCAATGCTTTCTGTGTAAACAAATAGAGCTTAGGAATTTGGACAATTTTTAAACATTGTAATTTCGCATACCCATCTTAGCTAAATAGCGTAACGGTGAGAAGCGCTCTGTCGCCTTGGCGATCGAGTTTCAATCCTTGTTTGAGATAGTTGCCGGTCTAGCCGCACTGATAAGCAAAACAGTACTGTGTGTGAATGACTATATATATACCATATATATATATATATATATATATATATATATATATATATATATATATATATATATATATATATGAACAAATAATTAATAAAGCATGTTAAAAGACATCTTGAAAAAGAGTTAAAAACATATTTAATTTTAAAAAAGGAAACACAAGATAAGTGGATATTCCTTAATCCGCGGAATTTCGAAGAAATACTCTCCTTCTCATCAGAAGGCAGGAATTGGCAAATATATATATAATAAATTCCACAGCCAAACAACGTCGCAGCCCACAAGAGCCATAGCAGTCAACAAACCGCGCCGAAATCCGACTGCGAAATGGATCTACTTCGTCTCGATTAGGGACGCGGCCATTTAACTAGCTTTTTGTTTGATCTGTGTTAGTTAATAGAATTTCTTGTGTGCGGGGCATGCAAGAGGGTCAGGTTTTGAATCCTGAGTTCAGATGTGTCTAACTGATGAGCCCAAATGAGGACGAAACTCGTGTCTTGAACTTCCGGTTCATTAGCTGTCATGGCTCTTGTGGACTGCGACGTTGTTTGACTGTGGAATTTATACATAGTAAGTCATGAAAATATACATGGTAATTAAGCTTTCTCATAACTTACCACCTAGCTCTACGTATGTAGAGAGCACTGTTAAAGTTAATACTGAAAATTTACGCATAAATAAAATATACCTTTGTATATTAATTTATGTGATTAAATATATATGTGTGTGTATGTGTGTGTGTGTGTGTGTGTATGTGTGTGTGTGTGTGTGTGTGTACTAGGTGCCTTAAATAAGTTTCCAGACTTTTTTCGTACGGGCACTTTTGTTGATTGTACACACATGAACATCTAGTCTCATTTAAAGTAATCTCCTCCAGCTGCAATGCACCTGTTGTACCGTTCCAACAACTTCTGGATGTCACATGGAAATCCTCTTGTGTGAGGGCGTCAGTGACTATCGACACAGCCTCTTTCATCTCTTCAATTATCTCATAACGAAAGTCTCTAAGGTATTCCTTGAGCTGAGAGAATAACCAAAAGTCACAGTGAACAAGGCCTTGACAATAGGGAGGGCGAGGAACTATCTTGATGCTCATCTTGGTTATGACAATGTTTTCTTTCTAATCTTCTTGTAACAAATATTCCGCATCTTTTTTTATTCCATTTTCACCCTAAAACAAGACACAATGCCACTTTGATGTAGGGGGCTACTATCAGGGTCAGAGGTTGCAGGGATACTATGTAGGGAGTTGAGCAGCAAGATGTCTGTTCACATTACTCTTGAACTTCTGCATGTCAGTAAATTGGGAAAACGGGAACCCGGAAAGAAGTTCCAAAGCATATTCACTTCCTCGCAAATAATTGTGTGTACAATTATCACACTAACTTCAAACTGTGAACTTATTGTCGCTATAGACACACGACGGTTCTTCTTCATGAAATTCTTTATTTGGCCAATCTACTCTGGTGTTCTGACTGCCTTCATTCTCCTACACCTCTCATCATCCCTCACAGATTCCTTGCCTTCCTTGAATTTCTTATTGCCATCAAAAACTGATGCTCGATTCATGCAAGATGGTCCAAAAGGAGTCTGAAGCATTCCATACGTTTCTGTGGCATGTTTTCGAAGTTTAAAACAGAATTTTATTGCATATCGTTCTTCTAAAGTGTCTTCACATCCAAAATGCATTTTTGAAAGTCACCAGCTATGACAATGAAGCTTTAGTAGGGTGCATGCCAATTCCTGCTGTAGCTGTTCATTTGAACATGAATTCATAAAAATTAGTCAAGTCATCTCATAGGATGTATAGCAATAACATACTGAATTTTCAAGAGTCTATGACAATTTGAAATGCCTGTACAAAAGGTATAGAAAGTTTTTGACAGCACCTCACACACACACACACACACACACACACACACACACACACACACACACACACACACACACACACACATATATAAATCTTCTATTAAATAAAAAGAACTTTGTCTGTGTATGTGAGTTCGTTCCCTATAAGCTTTGCATTTTTATGAAATTCTAAACAAATGTACTGTATGTATCTGGCAGTGTTCTTAGATATGTTCTGCTGCGGAATGTCTTTGATATGTATCGATAATCGAAAAAAAAATCCGATGAAAGAGGGAACAGGCGATTTTGACTCAAGTTAACTCATTACATAATTTAACATCACAAGTGCATTTGAAAATTTTTGTTACCACACAAGTAGAAAGGCATGGCATGTAAAATCAACAGTACGTTCTTTGATATGACAGAGGCGCGTTCGAAATGAATCTAGAGATTATAACACAATTGAACCGTTACATTGACTTTCGCATTTTAAACTTCAAGTCAAGCTATTTTATATAAAAATAAGTTTATAATATAAACAGTGCAATGTAGGCTACAATATATTGTGGACTATGCCACTGAGTGGAGCCATGTGCAGCTTTCTCCTTGTGCACCGCGATGGGTCCCCACTTATGGGAGGCAATCAATGGATTTGATGAAAAAAATGAACGATTTTACCGATTTCGATTACAATAAAAATATGGGAGTGTGAAACATTCGTTGATAATCATTCAATCCTGGTAATTTTTGGCAAAATATTTTTTCAATTATATTTGCCTCTTTCTGTGTACTAATCCTTTTTGCTTGGAAGCTCAATGTATGTTACATATTACAACAGAGCATACATAAAAGAATAACAATATAGCTACATTCAAAGATCCAAATATTTATTTTTCATTCAAATTAAGCAAAGAATTTCTATTTTTCTGAGGAGTATATGCACGAAAAGAGTCGGTATTGACATAACCGATTGGTCCTGCATAATGGAGCTGATTTGTAACAAATGTACCAATTTATAATACACTGGAGGAGCTGCTTTGCATGAAAAATAAATAAGTTATACTGTTATATATATATATATATATATATATATATATATATATATATATATATATATATAACCTAACCACTGCATATTCTTTCATTTTCATTTTTATTTTATGTTTTTCAATTTTCATTTCCCACTCTTTACGCTAACTTCTTTTTTCATATATGATTAGTTTTCACATAATGCAGTTTCAATTTATGCAGGTACCAGCAAAGTCATTGCTTCTCTATAACTATTTGCTATAATTATTTACCAATATCTTTCCTCTGATGAAAAGAACGCATTCATTGAAACTCCGCGGATTAATGGAATTCTTAACATTTCTTTTTGGGTATCCTGTCGAACTATAAATTCATGTAAGATAAAATTTACAGTCTTAAATTGTGTTCTTCTATTTCCTATGTTGATTGCATTGTTTTTGTTTTATTTGAATTACTGTATAAACATTAACATTTATCTCTTTAAATTTACAGGAGGTTTTGGCTTGTAAACTTCATTTTAACTTCTTGAATTTATGTCACACACTCTCTCTCTCTTTTTCTCTGTCTGTCTGTCTCTCTCTCTCTCTCTCTCTCTCTCTCTCTCTCTATATATATATATATATATATATATATATATATATATATATATATATTCATTCACATACAGTACTGTTTCGCAGCTCATCATATATATAAAATAAAATTTACCGTCTTGGAGTTATATTTTTGGATTTTACCGTCATTAGATTATTTACCTTTCACCAGACTATCCATTCACGTGTAATCACTTTTTTCTTCACCATATTCCCTCTGCTTCACTTTTTGTTATCAAGTAAGATCTTTGATTTACTTGTAGTTTCATCAAATACTTTTGTCTGCAAAATCCGATCCCGCATTTTGCTAATTCCTACCCTCTGATGAGAAGGAAAGTATTTCTTCTAAACTCCGCGGATTAAGGACTATCCACTCATCAAGTGTTTCGTTTTCAGATTAAATATGTTTTTAACTCTTTTTCAAAGTGTTTTTAACATGTTTTATTAACTGTTTGCTCTTATATATATATATATATATATATATATATATATATGTGTGTGTGTGTGTGTGTGTGTACATAACTTCTTCTTTATTATCCTTTCCTAATCTATCTTGTTATGTAAATCACGTCTATGCTAAAAAAATGAAAACACAACGTGGTGACTGCGTTTCTTGGAAAGAATTCAAACACGTGGCAGCTACAAAAAGAAAGTAAAAATAGAATATGAAATATTGTAATTAGTTTTGGATTGTTTCGTTGCAGCAACGAATTGTTGTAAGATGAGGAGGAGGCTAACTTGTTCTTACCTATGTTTTTTTTTTCATCTGAATTTGTCCGGTACACATATAATGAGTGACAGATGTGGGCACTCCACTTCCCATCTATCTCAACCCCACTTCGGTTGCTGTGTATTCTTTAAATAAACGTATCTCATTGCTTTTGGTGTAGAACTATCGTGCAGTTAGTGACGTTCTGCCATTTTACAACACAAATCCCTTGGGTGTTATTTACAATGGTAAATCAAGGGAGAGAAAAGAAAAAGAGAGAGAAAGAGAGTGAGAGAGGGTGACATTGAGAGAGATACAGATAAAGAAACGGGGAAGGTAGATAGAAACAGAAAGATAAATTTATATACAGAGAGAGAGAGAGAGAGAGAGAGAGAGAGAGAGAGAGAGAGAGAGAGAGAGAGAGAGAGAGAGAGAGAGAAAGAGAGTCAGAATGAGAGAAAGATGGACGTACGGATACGGGTACAGAAGAAGGGAGAGAATAAAACAAAGAGAGAAAGAGCGAGAGAGAGAGAGAGAGAGAGAGAGCGAGAGAGAGAGAGAAGGAGAGAAAGAGAGAGAGGGGAGGGAAGGCACACAGATTGAGAAAGATTGAGAGATACAGAGAAGGAAAACGATGGAGAAACTAAATGAAAAAAAATATATATATATATATATAGAGAGAGAGAGAGAGGGAGAAAGAAAGAAAGAAAAAGAGGGAGAAAGAGAAACAGAACGAGAAACCGACGAATGTACAGATATAGGTAGGTAGGGAGAGAGAGAGAGAGAGAGAGAGAGAGAGAGAGAGAGAGAGAGAGAGAGAGAGACTCACAAAAACATAGAAAGTATATATGCGTTAGATGCACAAGAATAACACGAATACGAGAATAGGAAAAAAGGAAATTGCGTTTAAAGTATAATCGAAACCTATATAACATCTTCACTGCACCCCGCCCCTCTCTCTGTGTCCTCGTATCTTTCTCCTCTCTCTCTCTCTCTCTCTCTTTCCATCTATATATCTTTTTTATTTGTGTACATTCCTTCCATCCTCTCCATCACGATCCCTCCCTCTCTCTCTCTGTTTTTCTGTTTTCGTGAATCGTTTTCATTCTCTCTCTCTCTCTCTTCTCTTTTTGTCCCTCCATCCTCCCTGTACCTTTCTGTGTATCTTTCAATCTGTCTTCCTCCCCCTCTCTCGCCCTCTTTCTCTCTCTCTCCCTTCTCTCTTTCTATCCTTTTCTCTGTATCTCTTTCTCTCTTTATATATATATATATATATATATATATATATATATATATATATATATATATATATATATATATATGGTCATTAATAGACTTGCCTCGATAACAACCTGAGACTATGGTTTCTTTATGAAATATTTTTAGATTGAAACAGTAGTTCTATTGAAGTGGTATATATAGTAGTGCCCCCCCCCTCCGGCGTGACCCGGTCGTAAAATATACTTAAATATATTTTAAACCATGAAGATTTCGTATTTATTATTATTGCGCTAATTCTCTATTGGATATTATATTGTACCTAATATATAGTAATGTTTAATTTTTTAATATGACTTGGGTGACATCACTTAGAATCAAAACCAAAACATATAGCGTTTCAGCCTTAGTCGTTAAGTTTGAAAAGTTTGCTAGAAATGACGTCATGACGTTCAAAGTTAAGATTGTGGCAAATTCAGACTTTTTAAAAAATTCAATTTTCACCCCAAAAAAGGCACAGTGCCCCTTAGAAGTAGGAGGCTACTATCGGGGACATAAGATGCAGGGGTATTATGAAGGGAAATGAGTAGAAAGATGTCTGTTCACATTACACTTGAACTTCTGCATGTCAGTACAGTTGGGAAAGCAGAATCTCGGAAGGAAGTTCCAAAGTCTAGCAGTTCTTGGGAAGAAACTATGGGAGTAGAAGGCTTTCTTACACCTAGGGATCTCTACTGTGAAGGGGTGGGATTTAGCTGCTTGTCGGGTTTGTCGGGGGTATTCACGTCGAGGGAATACGAGTGCTTGCAGTTCGGCAGAGCATTCGCCATTAAAGTATTTGTAGAACAGGCAGAGGGATGCAACATTTCGTTGATGGGACAGAGGCTGAAGCTTAGATGACAGTTCAGGACCTATCAGGTTGGCGACTCTCTTTTGAACCCTGTCTAGAAGAAAGAGACAAGTACCAGATGCACCAGCCCAAATATGACAACAGTACTCCATACATGGGCGAATGGTGGCCTTATAGAGATACAGTATACTTTCAGGCGTAAGTAGTTTTCTAGTACGGTAGAGAGAACCCACCTTCCTCGCAGCAGTATTGCCAATGCTCTCACTGTATATGTTCCAGTTCATGTTGCCTGTAAACGTTAGGCCGAGGAGTTTAAAGAAAGTACTTTCGGGTAATGTGTTCTTGTCCAATGCTATTGGTGGCAGAGAAGGTTTCTTGTAATTATTGAAGGAAGCAAGCTTAGTCTTGGCAGCATTGAATATGACCATCCATTTTTGTCCCCATTCAACTACAGATTGGAGGTGACCCTCAAGTGTTTCTGCCATTTTCTCATTTATTCATTTGTTTTCCCTTCGTGCCTTTTATAGAGAGTGGTGTCATCAGCAAATATACACATAAGCGCGTTTCCTCAACTTCATCAAAAGATTTAAATTAGGCAAAGCAACAGAACGTCAACGCTATCCAGCTATTCAGTCTTATTAGCCTTTCTTGCAAAATGCAGCCTTGAATGATTTTGAAGAAAGAAAGGGCGTTTTTTTAAACAGACAGAACTCGAATATTTTTCAATCAACTTATATTCGAATCAAGTAAAGTCCAATATTGATATCGCAACCATTCGGCACAAATTGCAGCTACAATATTTCTTCCAGTTCCACAAAATGGAAATCATAATATTTTTTCCAAATTATTTCAACCCAAACTTTTCCTTTGACCTAACATGCATGTTCATTGCGCCCACATACATGAATCTTGTGATAATGGCCAATCGACACTTTAAAAAGATACATATAAGAAGAGGGCACACGAAATAACGGAAAGTATAAAGTGACTAAATCGAGAAACCATACATTCTTATTTTCATATTTGTTATTGGACGAGAGATTACAAATACCTGGGAATCCATTGGTTTAAATTTTATATTCACGCAAGAATGCCATGCATTACATCGTTGCATTTGAGTTTATAAATTAAATGTATCTATTTTTAGAATTCGATTACTTTTCAAGCAGCTTATCGTAGATACGGTCATGTTTCTTGCGGTAAAGACACGATCCCAAATAGTAATCGCTTATCTTCCAAATGACAATATCCCTTGTTTGTGTGAAAAAAGTAAACAAGCAAACAAAAAAATAAGAAGATAACACACGAAATAAGGAAAAGTATAGAATGACTCAATCGAGAAGTCATTAATTTTTGTAATGAACGCAAAATTACAAATACTTGGGAATCCATTCTTGTAAATGTTATAGTCAGGCAAGAACGTCATGTGCATTTGATTTTATAAATTAAATGTTTCAATTATAGCTATGATGTCACATTCGATTTAAAACGGTAAGCTTTTTTTAAGTAATGACTGAAAGTATTATTTTTGTTTTATACTCATTGGGAATTCTTACGCGAGTTTCGGAGGGGGAAGAGATTTTTCTGTCTTCGATTATTATTATTATTATTATTATTATTATTATTATTATTATTATTATTATTATTATATCCCGTTTTGACGGTATATAATAACATAACAAAATACGCCGAGTGGAATGCGTAACAAAAAGGTTTATTCGTACTTCGAATAATACAAAATACAAAATGGCTGCTCGCCTTGAAGTTGATATACGCGTAAATGAAGGTAAAGGAAAAAGGTAACTTAACGTGTGTGCGCGGAACGCTCGTCCTGGGAGCTTGGTTAATCCTGACTACACTTGGAGAGTGTAGACGCGAGACGGTCGGACTAGTGCGTACCACTGAACTGACTCCAAGACAATGCAAGACGCTCTTTTATACACCGTTTCGTATCCGGTGCTATCCGTAATTATGTCCCTTATAACAATTATTATTCATATCTGTATTTGTAGTGTCTTTTATTTAATGTCTATGCATGTGTGCGCAGCCATGATCGTCTCTATGTATGCTTATATGTGTTTATGGATGTGTTTGTGTCACCTCTTGTGTGTGTGCATATGCATTGCGATAAAAGTCACCAGACTCCTTTTTTCTTTTCTTCTTTCTTTTCTTTTTTTCTTTTCTTTGTTTTTTTTTTTTTTTTTTTTTTTTTTTTTGCTGCTCCTTTTATATTCTCTGGGAATGCATTTCATCCCGTTATACAGTTTCACGTCTGTCTCGCCCAAAATCAGAAAACCGACTCTTCTTGCATGCGAACGAAAAGATATCTTTTCTCTCTTTTTTTTTTTCATGCGCCGTTTTCTTTTACACGAACTCAATCACCCACGGTTGTCATTACTGACCATAGCTACCGCGTTTGACATACGTCAACCTCAACCCCTTGAACTGTCTTTGCACTAACCAACCTGCCAGCAACTCACAATTTACAACATACCGGTATAACCTGGGATATATTATATATCATGACTATTGATCGTTGCTGGCAAAACATGTGCTTTTCCCTGGGACCTGAACGACAACAAGTCACATCAGATTCCCAATATTCTCTGCTTCTTTCGATCATCGTTACAAATAACATTGCATTTTCACAACAGCCGTTTACCAGTGATTAATCGCGTTTACGTAATTTGTGTATTTTTCTTCTTTTTTTTTTACATATATTTGCGTATTTTTTCTGGTCGTTTTGTTGTATCGTCGACACAATCTTACATACTTTATACAGATCTGGATAATCTACATGAAGATTTTAAACTGTTTTTATCATGGCTGTGGAGTCGATATGTATAAAGATTGATTCCAATTATGACTCCTAGAATTTCCTAAATATCCGACTCTAACTCCTTAATTTAAATTTTTTCAATGTGCAGTAATAATCAGAGTTAGAGTTTAAGGAAATAAAATTTCCGACTTCACGCAATCTTATGACGCAGACTCCTCCCCAAATCTCTGACTCCTGCTGACTCTAACTGCAACAGCTCAACCCTGGTTTTGATTTCCGAAACCAGTAATATCAATCGTCTACCACATAATATTCTTTTACGCTATACACAAACTAGACGTTTTCGCGCATTAAAAACGGGCTACAGCTATGGCCCTTGACTTAGAAGTAGTGCTTTATGCCAAATTAATGATTGAATATGATTAAATAAGTAATAATCCGTATTAATCGCTAACTGTGCACTGTATGGGTATAATGATACTTAGTTCGCTGTGCTTTATCATATAAAGATCCATACAAAATTTTATCCAGAGTGGCAATAACACTTGATGGGAGGGGTCGTAGTTTCCGAGAAAAAGTGGAACGAACAAACAGACGGACAGGCAGACTTTTCCAACTCCATTGCAAAGTTCTTTTGTCATTTAAATCGACCTACGGCGAAAAGAAAGCCATTATTATTCAACTCCTCACGCATGGAACTTTTACACACATCTTAAATGCGATTTTGAAGTTTTGGGGGGCTTCTTGTTTGCTAATAGTGAAACTCACTGGCCTTCAACGTACTCAAAAACCCGAGGCCGAGAGAACGAGACGGCAAAATATTCTTGCATCTACTCCAGATAACATTCTCTTTAGATGTTTTCTTTTTCTGAAATTGACGTTCCATCTTTATGTAATGAGGCGGTGCTTCGTCTTGCATGAAGATAGCTACAGTCAGCGTATCTATTCCTCATTCGTCTTCTTCTTCTTCTTCTTCTTCTTCTTCTTCTTCTTCTATTCCTCATTCTTCTTCTTTTCTTTTTCTTCTTCTTCACCTCCTCCTCCTCCTCCTCCTCCTCCTCCTCCTCCTTCTTCTTCTTCTTCTTCACCTCCTCTTCCTCATTCTTTTTCTTCTTTTTCTTCTTTTTCTTCTTCTTCTTCTTCTTAACCTCCTCCTCCTCATTCTTTTTCTTCTTTTTTTCTTCATCTTCTTCTTCATCGTCTTCTTCTTCTTCTTCTTCTTATTATTATTATTATTATTATTATTATTATTATTATTATTATTATTATTTGTACTCACTAGGAGTTCTCACACAAACCATTATCAGAGATTACTCACTGACAACAAATGATGTTGTTTCCGCTGGAGTCTGGGTGATAACAATCTCTCCACATTTCCAGCACTCTCCACCTCTTTCTATAAGCTTTGTAAAAGAATCTGCATCATCGCAACAGCCGTTTATCATTGACATTTCACTGGCAACGGCCATTGGTCTTCACTGAAATTTGAGTGGCAACAAGCCTCCTTAAGGTCCTTGCTCTTCGTACTCATTCAATGGAGGTCTGGATAGTACTTTCTCTCCTCGATATTTCCATCCTCCTTGACTCTTCACAAATATTAGGGGTTGCGCCAGCCGATTCCGACACTTGATGGGAGGGGTCGTAGTTAATTTTGAGTGGCGTATTATTATTATTATTATTATTATTATTATTATTATTATTATTATTTACTCAATAGGAGTAGTCATACATGCCATTATCAACGATGTCCTTTTGAGAACAACTTGTGGTGTCTCTGGAATCTGATTGACAACAGGTATCCTCAGATTTTCCAGTACTTTCCACCTCTTTCGATAACCATTGAAGATGAATTTGCGTTATCGTTACAGCCGCTTACCATTGATCTCGCATTGGCGGCGACCATTGGTCTTCACTGGAATTTGGGTGGCAAAAAGCTTTCTCAAGGTCCCGGTCCTCTTTGCACTCATCCAACGGAGGTCTGACTAATGCTTTCTCTCCTCGGTCTTTCCATCCTTCCTGACCCTCCTCGTTTATTTTGTGTGGCGTCAGTTTTTGGTGATACACACACAATAAAGGGGAAGGTATGGGCATTATTATTATTATTATTATTATTATTATTATTATTATTATTATTATTATTATTATTTATTCACTATCGGTCTGATAGTTTGAAATAGTATAATGTTTATCGAGCATTTTTTCACGTCTGGTTGAGTATTGTCTGGTCTGATCTAGTATGGATTCGTTTTGGCTGCTTCTATTTCAAAGAACCAGACGATTCTGTCCTTCTTCTTCTTTTTTCATTTATCTTCTTCTTTTTCCTCCTCTTCTTCTTCTTCTTTTCGACCTTCTTTTCCCGTTTCTTCCTCTTTCTTGGCTAAAATTGTTCAGCTTCTCACGCCTGCATACTTCTTCGATATGAATTTGAAGTTCTTGAAAGCTTCTGGGTCTCTGGTAGTAAATCGCTCTGGCCTTCACCGTGCGAAGCCAAGAGGATGAGAGAGAGAGAGAGAGAGAGAGAGAGAGAGAGAGAGAGAGAGAGAGAGAGAGAGAGACGACTACCTATTAGGACTGATGTTTAACAACCTTCCGTACTAGTTGCGCCATATGTTCATTTCTATATCTAGTATAAATTTTAAAAGGCTTCACTATCCTCAATTTTAAAAGCAAAGAGCAACCAAAGAAGGTCGGAGGTTAGAGCGATCGAAACGTTTTGAAAATCGCAACCGATATAAACTATTAATCCGAACGATCCAAATAATACGATCTATCGGTCATTAACAGTCCTCAAAGCCCTGTCTTTTAATTTTTTTAAAGCTGACTGTTTGAACAGTAAGTGGTTTACTTTTTATGCATCCTTCCACCATTCGTTCTAGATAAAAAGTCCAGATGTGCATATGCCTTCAAAACACTGTGATTTCGAGATAACGTGTAATGTCTTTTTAACTTTATGAGGAATGCGTTCAGTTTGGTGGAGTCGCATAGATGAGATGGCGCATAATTAAAGACTCACCGACCATTTTTATTGTCACGAGATGTAAACGGTGTTGATTCAGGAAAGATTCAGGAGGAGACTTTTATTATAGACTGAAATGATGCTGCATTTTCATCGATTAGGGTCGCATGATTCATTCTAAAATGTTTGGAATAAATACTGCCAATGACGTTTCTGAATTTTTGAGATGACGAGTGATTATACGCATTATTCATTGGACTTCTATTCTCATCTTGAGTGTGATTTTTACAACGTTTCGGTCGATGTAACCTCCGACCTTCTTCAGGTGTATCTTGTTGAACTCGGGAATGTTTCTGTCGCACTCGGGAATTTGGACGGAATTTCGAACGGAAGCCTTTATTTGCTTCACGGGAGTAGCGTGTTCTTGTTGCGTCAGCCATGACTGGATAGATATCCGAAGTAATTCGCAAATGTATTTTTTTCGGTCGCCCACACTGAGGATTGAAACTTCAACCTTCAGGAGAATATCACTTTTACAATTGATTTTTCCAAGTACTCTAACCACTGCGCCACGGGTCCTTGCAAGAATATGTGGCGCAGTGGTTAGAGTACTGGGAACTGAAATAAATAAAGGGTTCTGCTGGAAAATTCTGTCCAAATTCCCGAGTTCGACAGAAACATTTCCGAGTTCGACAAAATACACCTGAAGAAGGTCGGAGGTTACATCGACCGAAACGTTGTGAAAATCACAGTCAAGATGAGAACAGTAGTCCGATGAATAATAATACGAAAATGTTGTCAATCTTTAGGATTTTGTATTATTATTCCGATTATTCGGACTACTGTACTCATCTTGAGTCTTATTACAACGTTTTGACTGATGTAACCATTGACCTTCTTCTTGTCGAACGCGGAAAATGTTCTGTCAAACATGGAAATCTCTACGTAATCTCGAACGGAATCCCTTATTTTAACCCACGGGAGTAGGATGTTTTCGTTCTGTCAGCCATGTCCATGTAGAAGTCTGAAGTAATTCGTTATTGTATTCTTAATATCGACGGCTCTGAGGATTGAACCTTTAACCTCCAGAAAAAATATCGCTCAGAACTTAATTTTTTACTTAGTACTTTATCCATTACGCCACACTAAACTTATTGGCAAATCAAAAACAGAACTGAAACTTTGAATTAGATTTAGCTATGGCCTGGTCAGAATTAAGGTTCTTGTTTGCGAATGACACTAGATAGAGTAGCACCCCTTCTTCGGCTTCTCTTATTGCACTACATGCTGATATCGACTAATGTAATCTTGTGTGTATATATCACCTGCTGCCAAGACATTCTGGAACAACGATTCGCGCAAAAAGTTACTGAAGAGTTTTGAACTTAAATAGATTCTTTATTTTTGAAAATATCTTTCTGTGATTTTAACACCATCTGATTAAGACATTTGCAGATTTAAAAAAAAATAATGCAAAATTCAAAATGAAAAATAGCGTCTTTTAAATGTTACCCATTTTCAGCTCCGCATATTTGTGATCTTTCCAAAACATTATTCATGACAGATTTGCAGAATCTCTGGATTGCGATTTAACTCCCTTATTTTATTCCTGATGTTTTCCTTCAATTCTTGCAGGATCTGGGGTTTGTTAACATAGACTCTTTCTTAAAGATATCCCCACAAGAAAAACTCGGGGCTAGTCAAGTCTGGGAAAAGTGGTGGCCATTTGATATTGCCATAGCGAAAGATAATGTTGTTGTTGTTGTCGCCAAATCATTGCCTGAGAAGCTCCATGGTGTTTCTCGTCGTATGTGCCGTTGCCCCATTTTGTTAGAACCATAATCATTTACTTTTTGTGAGCGCAAGGAGTCTGTAATCATAGTTTGGTATCTCTCTCCAGTAACAGTGACAGCATTTTCATCTTGATCTTCAAAAAAATAATCTTCTTCCAATAATCTTCTCCCCCGCTACTGCACAGCATACAGTGCACTTTATGGATTGCAATTGATTTTGATGAATTGCCCTTGGATTTTCAAAGCCCCCAAATCTGTAATTTTGTTTGTTAGCGAATCCATTTAAATGAAAATGGGTTTCATCTGACATAAATAACTTTTGTAGAAAATTGGAGTCATTTCGGGCAAGTTCTTGCATTTGAACTGCATATTGAACCCTTGTTTGAAAATCTTCAGGCTTCAAGTGTTGAACAAGCTTTACTTTATTAAGGAAATAGTTTTAAACTGTGCAGAATATTATGTATTGGGATTCGACATATCCCAAGCTGTGTGAAACGTCGTCGAATCGATCTTTCAGTCCGCTGCTCCACGCTCTCTCGCATTTTCCCTGTTTTCATTTGTGATGACGTTTCGAGATTTGCCAGCTCGCGGAAGATCAAGTACAGCTCCTGGATCTTCAAATCGACGCACAATCTTTCGAATTATCTCTTACATGAAAATGCCGTCGATAAGCTCTTTGAGTCAAAACAATTGATCCTTGATTTGATAAAATAATTTCACAACTTGTGTAGGTTGTTTAATGCTAGACTTATCCATATTTAATTTTCAAAATATTATCTGTAAAATATCTGAAATAGAGAAAAAATTGTTAATGTCAAAGTGACAAAGATTTTTAACCCTTCGGTGACTTTTTGGACAGACTGTATTAATCATCACTAGGAACCTTAACAGACAACGACTGGCATCTTTTTGTCTAGATTTGCGAACAACATTTAGTTATCCTTGGTCACTATATCTTACTCTTAGCTAGAATCAGCAATCACCATAATACCACATTTAATCAAGGGATGTCCTAAATAAATTTCATAAATAGTTCAAAATAGTTTATTGAAAATAAATCAAAACGTTTATGTACAATCACTTTATTGACGTGGATCGGGGAAAAACAAGAAAGTTTTTTTTGGTTAGTAAGACTCCCCTCTTTCTAAATATTTTCTAAATAATAGACCGCCAACTATTTTCCACAGGCCAATCTCTAAGTGATGGTAACATCTAAATGGGAAAGAAAAAAGGTAGGAGGGGGGATTGAAGAGTGGGTGATGTCCTTCCAATAAGAATGCAATTTGAGATAGGCCAGGAACGAAAAGAAAAAAATAAATAAATGAGGAGTGGGCATCTTGGCGGCTTCCTAATTAGTAGTCGGGGGTCTTTCACTGGACTAGCTAAAAGACTAAAAAAGATTACCCGTGGAGCTAGGGTCCGACATGACCAAGAACAGCTCAAGCAAGGAACTCCACCTTATACTTGACTCCTTTTCGTGCATGCAAGTTACTCGCATCCATCTTTTTTTCAAGTTCCGTGGAATGTAATCTCCTTCTGTCTCATCTGATCTTGACGTTTGATTCCAACCTGAAAACCAATTGGTATTAATATCGTCATAACGAGGAACTTGACCATGATGCTTTGTTTTTCAACTTGAATGCCGGGTGAACATCATTTGTCAATCAATGTCTACTGATGTTATTCCACGAACCTTGGATGTAGCTTCCTCTTCATTTTGATGATGCCATGTTTTGATTCTTTTTCGGCCCGTAATATTGTCACCACTGTTATAAACACAGGATGCATCACCAAGGAGATTTGGTTGTTTTGTTTTACGGCCTATCAACCCTTTTGGGGCTATTTAATGCCGAAATCCAGTAATTTCCATAAAAGTTTTAATGCTTTAAGTTCTTTTTATTTTCAAATATTTATTCATTTGGTTTAGTTTGGTTGTTTTGTTTTAAGGCAAATCAACTCTTTTCAGTCAAATCCAGTAATTTTAGAAAAAGTTTTAATTCTTTAAGTTTATATATATATATATATATATATATATATATATATATATATATATATATATATATATATATATATATATATATCTTCAAATATTTACTCATGGTGTTGAATTTGGTCGTCTGGTAGAGAAAAATTGTTGTTTTTGTTTGTGGATTTGCAGAACATCTCTCTATCTGTGCCTAAATGTAAACGCAGATTCTATGAACAAAGCTTCTTTCCCAGAACTGCCCGCCTTTGGAACACTGTTCTGCTAGCATGCTTACCGGCTAAATACAACATGGTAGCCTTCAAATCTAATGCAAACAAGTTCCTGTTAAGTCGCCCTAATAAATAATCAAAATTCCACCAAGTTTACACCATTAACGATTGCTACACTACCACCTTACATTCATTAACCCTTATCCTCGAGTGGCCTTCGGGCCTTGATACGTAGTGACCCCACGTATAAAATTAAAAGGTATGGTGCATTTTAGGTTAGGAAGCAGGTATTTTCAGGCAGCATGTTTGGTAGCATCAGTGATACCAAGGAGAGCTTAAGATAAATATCGAGTTTTGACGGATATATTTGTTTCCATCCCCGTTTCCAGAGAAATGTAAGCGTCCTAGGTGTGAATATAGTGTATTATAACTCAACTTTATTGTTTATGTACTTTGTCCGTGCTTATATTTTCATTTTACTTAGTGATTTTTATAGACGGCGTGAGAAATGTTCAATCACGTAGAAATAATACCATCACTTACGAAGAACCATGATTTAGTAACAGATTTAATTTTTAGCACTGTTATTAATTCATATTTGCAAGCGTTTTCATTTGTTTTGCAGAATAAGGAAGGTTACTCTGTTTGGATTTCTTTTTACCAGCATGATCGCCATTTTTGTCGCCATCAAAGTGTCGACCAGCATAACATGGATAGCTATCGATATCAGATGTCATGGCAAGAGGGAGGGAGAAAGGGAGGGAAAGGGAGAGAAAGAAAGAGAAAGAAAGAGAGAGAGAAATGGTTATGCCGAAAAATCTCTCTTTGATGAGTGGAGTAGTAAGAAAAGCAACACTCTCAAGCCTTGGCAGAGAAACTATTTTACAATATGGAAGACAAACAAAACTTGCGTGTCTAATAGTGTTAGAACGATCAATCTACTTCGGAACTAGGGTATTGGATTCTAAACATTGTAAAACTAATTTTCGATTATTATTGTTTTTTTTTTGTAAAAAATTTAATTTCCTATTGCTGGTATTAATGATAAAATGCCCAACATTTATTGAATTTAAACTACCGGTCAATCTAAAATTTATAGATCAGAATAACTAATTTAAGTAAAAATAATCTCGTATAAAATGGCACAGTAAAAATATCAATCGTAGAAATGGCAGGTCTGGATAAATAGGAAAAATGGCACGAGTGAAAAATATAAATGAAAATGTCGCAAGATTATCAAAACTTTGATTACACTACATAAAGGGAAAACATTAAAAAGTTTATCAAATGAAAAACAAAAGGAAATTATTTTTACATTTAAAAGTTGATGAGGATTCTTTGTCCTCTTGTTGCATATTGAACTGGACAATGTCAGAATTATCGCTAGTTGTGCACGCACGCAGTGGATTCTTGACAAAGATTCCAAAACAAGGAGATATTTTAAACGGAGTTAAATTGCAGAAAGAATGGGCAAACATTTTGAAATCAATATTCTTAACATTAATCAATATTCTTAACATTAATCAATATTCTTAACATTAATCAATATTCTTAACATTAATCAATATTCGAAAGAGTCGAGCGATCGGAATGTTGACCTTGGTTGGGGATACCAGACCAATTTCTGACTGGGGAATTGTCAATATAAACAAATGTAAAACAAGGGCAAAGGGGGGAGAGGACGAAAAAGAGGACGAGAAAAGCTGACCAATTTGTCACCAAACCATTTCCACCCTACATCCCCTCTCTCTCTCTCTCTCTCTCTCTCTCTCTCACCCTCTCTCTCCATATGCGCCTAGTCGTTGATGAAATAAACGAAGTTTTGTATAAACAACTTGTTAGTGTATTTGCTTTTGTAAAAACAGGTTGATCACCGATATATATATATATACTCGCACGCACTTTGGCACTCGAGCAAACAGAATTATATAGACTACACAGTCACCCAGAAAAGTGCAGCAATAACATAACACCCTTTCCCCAATTAAATTTTATTGGTTAGTCATTGCATTCCATGAACAATGTTTCTGACAATAGGGGAAGATTTGAGGCTTTCCGGATCCAAATCTGTCTATCTAATGCTAGGAGTATTTCTGATTTTGCTCCTTACATCAAGTGACTCTATGCTATGTCTGGAGCGATTTCTATAAAAATCAGGAATAATCTTAGAATCGTCTCATCACTAGCGTCTATAGAAATAACACGAAATTATGCTAATAAAAAGATAAAACAAAGTCAAATATTGTCTTCGCCGTTTTAAGGGTGCCAGCATAAAACCAGATAGTATAACCCCCTATTATTCTCATTGGATTCCTTGTAAAATCTTGTTTGATTTTGGCACGGAGCTTTATTTTCAAACATATTCCCGAACGGAGAGAGGAGGGGGAGACAGAGAGACGCCACACATTTAGTACAGATTATAAATAACACCAGCTAAGTTTGTGGCATGTGACACACGCGGCGTCTAAAATCTCATTACCTGATTGTTGGAGAGTGTTCTTGCAATGAAATGAAACAATAAAGATTGAATTATATAGAGCAATGGCTCTAAGGAGGTCGTATAGACAAAAACTATGTAAAAAAAATCTCTCTCTCTCTCTCTCTCTTTCTTTTTCTCCCTCTCTCTCCTTCTCTCTCTCTCTCTCTCTCTCTCTCTCTCTCTCTCTCTCTCTATATATATATATATATATATATATATATATATATATATATATATATATATATATCCTTCCTCCTTCCCACTAGTTCATCTCATTTTATAACCATCTTAAAGTGTCGAGGAGAACTGGAATATTTCCAAGAATTATACAATAAAGACACACACACACACACACACACACACACATACACACACACACACACACACACACACACACACACACACATATATATATATATATATATATATATATATATATATATATATATATATATATATATATAAGAGAGAGAGAGGGAGTAGGGGGAGAATAAAAAGAGAAAAGAAAAGAGAGAGAGAGAGGCATTATTCTGATTAAAAAGTTTCCTTTTTGTACGCATTCTTCTCCTTTTCAATTTCTGTGGCCCCCCTCCCCTTCCTCCACCCCCACTCCTGCTCTTAATCTAACTTTGTAATACGTAACATCCACCACAACCAAAGGAAACAATGTGTGGTTCCGGATCAGTTTACACTCTACTTGTACACGAAATCTTCTTCTTCCAAATATCCCACCCCTAAACACACCAAAGGTAATCTACAAGAGCGCCCAAGAGGCGGGAATTGTTTACGTAGTCCTCGTATTTTGTAGTGTTCCAAATGAAATTAAATGGGGTACGCTGATGTAAAGTGAGCCAAAGGTCACATATGCAATTGTTACACACACACACACACACACACACACACACACACACACACACACACACACACGCACTAAACATTAGGAAAAACCCACGCGGATCGACACGTTTCACCGTTAACACATCTCATTAGAGAACATTGACTAGCCGTGTTAACGTTAAAAACAGTGTAGATTCTTCGAATTGTTTATATAGTTTTATTTTATAAAAGCTCTACTCGCGTATTGAGCACTTCAGAAAAATATTGTTGTAGTCGGCACAATCATGTTGACACACAGGTTCTCGCCAGATCACCGGTTAAGTAACGATGAGCCGGGCCATGGGTGACCATTTGGGAAGGCTACGCGCTGTAAGTACCATGCTGAGTCGTAGAAATTTCCAGATTAGTATCTGGGGGCATATTTAACTCACAAGGGGAGGAGAAGATGTACCCCCGAACCAAGACAGAAAGCAACAGGAAACTATCGTCTTTACTTGTCTTCCCGAGATTACCATTACTATACAATTTGGAGTGCTGTGTTCGACAACGTTGTTAAAGCACAAGGCCGCTGCATGCATAGCCGTTAGAATTTAAATGATAAATGTAATGCCTGTTATTTTTTTGGAATGAATATAATCGTTAGAATTCAAAATGTGGATGTGTATATGAGATAAAATGTTTCAGCGTTTTTATTATTTAGTGATTGGCTTTATTTTCTGTTGTGGAAATTACAATTCTATTCTTTTAATATAAGTTTACTAGTTAGAGAAAATAAAGTGTAGCAGCCGTTACGTTGTTTAATTGTATTTGAGTTTGTAATGAGTGCTGATTCAAGTATTCGCCGAGATGTATTTAAAACTAGCAGGACTCGTGTACCAGCATTAACCAGCAGTGAAAGTATGACACAAAGTCGAAAAGATTCAGTAAAGGAAACTCCTATGTAAACAAATTAAATTGCGGTTGATAGTTGGAAAAATTGCGGGCACTGGCGGTAGTGGCAAAAATGAAATCATCTTATTTCAACTGCCGGACATTATCTAGTAGTGGCAGCTAGCAAAAGCTAATGGCTGTTATTTTGAGCACTAGTGAGTATTGGTGATTAGTGCT
Source organism: Euprymna scolopes (assembly GCF_053919585.1). Classification (NCBI taxonomy): domain Eukaryota; kingdom Metazoa; phylum Mollusca; class Cephalopoda; order Sepiida; family Sepiolidae; genus Euprymna; species Euprymna scolopes. The sequence continues at coordinate 47,667,362 of NC_136513.1, forward strand.
GGTGTGGGGCGATTACTAGCAAGTACTGACGTTTACTAGTGGGCATTAAATTAAATTGTCTGTCTTCAATGGCAGGCACTAGTGGCCATTGGCGTTTTGAGGCAGTTACTTGCATTTACTGGTGGCAGTGGTTTCCTCTGCAACTATCAATCGTCACTATCTAACATGCCCAGTGCCGAGCCCAATTCGACTGCTCTGAATTGAAATCGCCTGTCTTCAATTGTCGTGTATTGTCATCCAGTGACGAGTACTGTCAACTAGTGGCGGGCATTGTTGGTTACTGGCGATTATTTATTTATTTTTTTAAAATTACATTTTCACCCCAAACAAGGCATATTGCCACTTTGTTATAGGGGGCTACTATCAGGGCCATGGGCATCAGGGGTACCATGTAGGGAGTTGGGCAGCAAGATGTCGGTTCGCGTTGCACTTGACCTTCTGCATATCAGTACAGTTGGGGAAGCGGGGACCCGGCAGAGAATTCCAAAGTCTAGCTGTCCTGGGGAAGAAACTACTGGAATAGAAGGCTTTCTTACATCCAGGGATCTCTACTGCGAAGGGGTGGGGTTTAGCTGCTTGTCGGGTTTGTCGGAAGTATTTATGTCGAGGGGACACAAGTGCTTGCAGTTTGTCAGAGCATTCACCGTTAAAGTACTTGTAGAAAAGGCAGAGGGATGAAACATTTCGTCGATGGGACAGGGGCTGAAATTTAGATGACAGTTCAGGACCTATCAGATTAGCGACTCTCTTTTGAACCTTGTCTAGGAGCGAGAGACTAGTGGTAGATGCACCGGCCCAAATATGACAACAATACTCCATACATGGGCGAATGGTGGCCTTATAGAGGTATAGGATACTTTCGGGTGTTAGTATCTTTCTAGCACGGTAGAGAGAACCTACCTTCTTCGCAGTGGTCCTGGCGATACTCTCGATGTAATTGTTCTAACTCGTTTCATGAAAGCGTTAGACCGAGGAGTTTAAAGGATGTACTTTCAGATAAAGAGTCATTGGCCATTGCTATTGGTGGTAGAGAAGGTTTCTTGTAATTATTGAAGGAAACGAGTTTTGTCTTGGCAGCATTGAATGTGACCATCCATTTATGTCCCCATTCCAGTACATATCGGAGGTCAACCTCTAGTGCTTCTGCCATTTCTTTAGATATGTGTTCATTTGTTTTCCTGTCGTGTCTGTTATAGAGTGTGGTGTCGTCAGCATATATACCCATCTCACAGACAATTTTGTCAGGGAGGTCATTTATGAATATTAGGAATAACAGAGGCCCAGGGATAGACCCTTGAGGCACTCCCGCATTTATATCATATTGTTTAGATGTACGACCGTCGAGGACAACCTGGATTTTTCTCTTATCAAAGAAGGATTTAATTATGTTAAGTATTCTTCCAGTGATACCATATGATCTGATTTTCCTGAGAAGACCTTCATGCAATACCCTGTCAAAAGCCTTAGATATATCTAGAGCTACCGCTTTACCCTTTCCGCTTTGTCCAGTGACTGGTATATACGTTCTGAGATTACAGTTAGGATGTCTGCTGTTGAACGGGCTTGTCAAAATCCATATTGTTGGTCAGTCAGAAGTTTAGCATCTCTAAGGTGATGGACTAGAGCTTGGTTAATTATGAACTCAAATATTTTGGCGAAAAGTGGGAGAGGCTAATGGGGTGATAATTTACTGGGTCAGTTCTTTCGCCAGAATTCTTGAAAACTGGCACTACAGAAGCAGTTTTTCAGCAGGCAGGAAAGCAAGATTCATTAAGGAATTTGTTGTAAAGTTTGGAGAGAACTGGAGCTACTTCGGCGGAGCACTTTTTTAATAGCACAGCCGGGATGAAATCAGGTCCACATGCTTTTGCAGTGTCAAGATTTCTTATGATAGCATGCACCTGAGAAGGGATGATTTTCAGATCGTCTAGTGTGGCGTCTGTTCGCAAAGGAAAGTCAAGGAGGGGGTGGTTGGCAGGGTCCAGTGTGGAGTTGGAGGTAAACCGACTGGCAGGCATGTTAGCCTTCTCAGCTGCAGAGCAAACAACCACATGATTGCTGGATAGTGAAGGGATTTTTGATTGCCCATTATTTACTACACTGTTGTAGATTTTCCAGAAGTCGCGGATCCCTAATTTCTGTGCTTCGATGCGTTTTTTTTGGTGGTTTCAGTAAATTCTCTCTTAGCTGTCACTATTTCTTTCTTACAGTTACTTCTGGCTTCTATATACTTCTGCCTTTTTGAACTGGACTTATGTCGGTTAAATCTGCGATATGCATGCTGCCTTTGCGCGATGGCAGATGCACAAGTAGAAGTAAACCATTGGGGAGAGTGGGGCTTGCTATAAAATTTCTGTGTGGGAACATGTGCTTCAATTGCTGTTTTGAACCATTCAGTGGTCTCATTTGCGCACTGTTCAGAAGGAAGTGAAAAGATATCCTGATGAGATCCCTGATGGCTTCCCAGTCAGCTTTTTTTTATAATATCTCGTTGTTTTGAGCAGTGGCTCTTCAGTTTTAGCTCTAATGTTTAAGGCTATTTCAACTATTACCATTGCATGATCGGCGTTCCCAAGTTGGCTGTGGGCATTAGTTACACAGTCATCGGGAACTGTGGCCAGAAACCGATCTAGAAGTGATGAGTGTTGTTCTTGCTTGTCTGGGAAACCGGTTGGAAACGTAACCATCTGTGATAGGGAATGAGATATTGAGAAGTTGTATGTAGTCATACCAGCTGCGTCTGTGTGAGTAGAAAATCCAAGCTAGTTGCTGTGGTGAACATTGAAGTCACCAAACACATGCACTTGTGCGCTAGTGTCGAGGGAAAGTGCTGTATATATGATGTCAGAGACTTTGTTTATCAGGGCACAGTCCTGTGTCGAGGGAGAACGGTAGAGAAAATAAAAGTAGCTAATTTTACGTTGCATGTTAAGTCTAAAGCACATAAAGGCTTGGTCGTCCGATTCTAGTTTAGTTTCACTAGTCAAGGGGAGGGTGTTTCGAATATATACTCCAAGCCCGTTCATATGTCTGTCAGAATCCTTACGGTAGAGTGGGAGATATCCAGGCATGTTAAATAGTTAGAGGGGATGGAGGAGTGTATGTTAGTCTCACTTAGTGCTAAGATATCCGGGTGTTTGTTAGAAATGCTTCGACATCATTTAAATTAGTTCTAAGCCCACAGATGTTCGTAAATGCAAGCATCGAGGGAGAAGGCAGGTTGGTTTTGTTTAAGTTTGGACCTGGTTTTAGCGTAATTTTTTTTTATTGTACTGTCATTTTTTAAGAGTTTCAGTTTAGGTAAAGGATGCTGAACAAGTGATTATGCAGAATACCAGACATGCAACACAAGCAGACCATCAGTTGTCCTGCCATCTACTTTTTGTAGCCTCGGGATAGCCCACCGGAGATGAGTGCAGGGGCCGTTTCCGTGCGCGACATGGCACTACAAACAACCCGATACAATTGTTGATGGAGCAACCGCTCTAAGCGCTACCAAAGAGTTAGGATACCTGTACTACCAGTCGGGAACAGCAGCCAGGAACTGTCTATCCGGTACCCTAAACCCATCAGACGATGGTCAACCCAATCTACTTGTACTGCCATTATGCATTTAAGCACTCCTAAGTGCCCAGTTTAGGGGATGGGATGTGTCGGGAGTGGGGAAAACGGCGTTCATTGCCCTAGTCAGGAAACAAGATCGACCACTGAAGATCTGTCGACTCCCTGTGATTCGACCCCTACGCCTAGCTAATAGGCAAAGAAATATGGAAGCCGGGCGATAGACAGTGCCTATCTACTCCTTAAACAGTTTAGGTTTGCAGACCGGTAATTTGTTTGAGTCACCAGCTCTAGGAAGGTCGTCAACCAGGACCGAAGAGGCCTTCCTCCCCTTAGGTTAAGCTTCAGAGTTTTCCTTCTCTTAGACGGATGACCTGGGAAGATCTACGGGTCCATCAGGTATTTCTGCGCCCCCGCGTTGGTGGTTAATGTTAACGGGTTAGTTTATAATGGTTATATATAAACTGAAAAATTATACTCCTTAAAGTGATTACAGGGCATTGCTATTTCATTGTTTGTTACTGGAGGAGGGGCTGTGTAAGAGTTCATGCAGTAGAAACAGCTATATTTGCAAACAGGTCTGTTGGAAGGAGTTAATATGGTTTGTTTTTTCCTTTAGGTTAAAAAAAGTTTCCTTTTCTTATTTTTATGTTGGTTTAGGAATAGGATAATGCGTTGCAGAATGGTATGGTATTACGAATTAACTAGAAAAAAATGTACAAGCTCTGGATATTTTAGATGGCATGAAGTACATTAGAGTACGGGTATAATTGGGAGCAAATTATATGCTATGTCGTATACAGTATATATAGTACAATAAATAGATATGTGAGCATATTTCCAGTAGATGCGAATATATGGAGATTGTAGGTATTAAGTAGGTTACCATTTCTAATAAAGATATCTTCAGCTTTCGTTTAAAATCAGGAAGTTGTATTTTGCATTATAGAGTATCGGTTCAGTTTTTGTATTTAACATTGCTAATCTAAGGAAGGGACAGCTATTGCTATGTAATATAGATAGTTGTATATCTAAGTACAGACTGTTGTTAGTGAGTATCCATCTGGATAAGAATAAACTAATGCATGCCTAAGGGGTAGAAATTTACAGATGTTTAGTGATCATGACTTCCAATCTGTCAGCATGCGAATATTAAGGGCTGAGAGCTAAAGACCCCCATCTAAGTCGGGTGCATTGTATGAGTGTTAGTGGCAGCTTGGAGAGTAGATCAGATTGTTAGTTTTCAGGAGAGGATTAAACTTACAGAATACAGTTAGGATTAATTATAAGAGTTTTGAGTGCTAAGTAACGTTTAGTTTGAGAAGAGAAGAAATTTTTTTAACTTAACATGCAAATCAGACATAGGCAGTCGTCTTGGAGGCAAAGTACATATTGGATATACGTAGCAATCCGGCAAGGGTGCTTGTACTGTAATGAGAAAAAACTATTAGTATATAGCGCGTCGGGATTAATTAAATGCAGATAATTTGGTCAAGCTCAAAGCATTGTGTATCTATTCAGTAATAGTCCTAGCGACGTAGCTAATGTCACTGTGTATTTTAGTTTCGAATATAATTGAAAGTAAGACTAACGATATTAGATTGTTTGATTGGCTAGCAAGGAAGCAATAATTTAAATACAATCAAGCTTATAGTAATAGTATATATTAAGTATATTACTTAAATAAAGTCCTAACTTCATCTAATGTAATAGAGAATAATTACCGGCTTTTTTTTATCGCTAGTTTACTTGAATATAGCATGAGTGAGCAGTGTTTTGCCTGTTCAAATAGTAGTCGGGGAGGGGGGGGAGTGACGAATCTCATCTTAAAAGTTTTGCAAGACTGGAAAAGTAGAGACAAATAAATAAATATACATAAATAAAACAAGAAAATCAAATTTAAACAAGGCAACATGAAATACATTTGTTAGGAGTTAAGATGAATTTTAAAATTAGTACTTAACGTCTGTTTGACACAATGGTTCAGCGTCTGTTTTTTTTTTTTTTTTTTTTTTCGACTGGCATATTGCCGTGTCTTTCTAGAGCGGAAGATTTCTATTTCCGGATAACTTGTGCACGTGTGCCTATCTATTTATAGAATAAACGTCGTTACGTTCAAATATGTTAATTTTATTATGACTGTAATTAGCGGTAGGTGATGATCTTTTCAGGTGGTTATTCTCACTTCTTGACAGGGCGGACAAATCGCCTGTCTTCAGCTATCAGGCATCGTCATCCAGCGACACGCACCATAATCATTGGTGGTCATTGCTCTTTTAAAGTGGTTGCTGGCGTGCACTTGCGGGGACTACTGTTTTATGGCGGTTTTATGCTTTATCTCTGATGTTCATGTTAAATTAAATTTTATACGGTATTTTTTGTTCATTAAAACGTTAGTTGAAAGTATAGAATTCTTTGTTAAGAATGAATTTCTAAATAATAACGTTTATTTACGTTATTATTTTAGCACGGTACTTATTCTGCATAAGTACCCATTTGTAAACTGATAAGTGCATGAATATAGCTAACATATGAAAAAGAATATGTAATGTGTACCATATATGATATAATTTTGTGTGACCAAAAATAGGATGCTTATTTTTGAAGTTTTCAAATGTTATTAGAATGAAGAACGGAAGTCATCGGCTACCGCTCTTTCCATAACGTATTAACGTTAATTATTGTCGTGTTTATGTTTTTATATTTTAATAAGTTTGCATGGAATTCTGGACCACCGACAACGACACCAATGACAACCACGGTGACGACACCGGCAACGACGGCGACGGCTGCTGCAATGCAAATTTTTTTCATCTTTTTTTTCGTACAAAAAAGATGAAGAAAATGTTTCTTTTTTCTTTTTTTCTTTTTTTCTTTTTAGAAATGCCATTTCTGATATCCGATTCATTTACCGAGGAAGGAGCAAGCATACGAAGGAATATATTTACAGCCAAAGTTATTGTTTTTGTTGACGCCATGTTATTTAGTTCTGGATATCCCTTTGTAACTCTTCGAAATTCCCGTAATCTGATATTCCTTTAATACGAGAAACGTATGTCAACATCTAATCAAATTGACCGGAATTTGGTAGTGAATTGTGAAGGAAGGGGCCCGTATTTTACGCAGGGTAGGCAAAAGAATGATGGTTGGCTGTTTTTGTTTTACGGCATATCAACCTTTTTCAGGTTATTTAATGCCGAATCCTGTGATTTTGAAGAAAAAAATGTTTAATATATATTTAATATATATATATTTTGCAAGTCGGTTTCTATTTAACCCATAGTTGGGACCCTAACAGGTACTACCACTCCGGGTCAGTGTGGACCTGGGAGCAGTGGCAATTAAAGGGTGGCTCCACACTCCCCAGAGCCCGCAAGCTGGAGCCTCACCATTTGATATAGTTTAAGGTCATATCCAGGACCCCAAAAGAATGAATATATACTTAAGAAGAAAGCAAACATGGACAGTGTGAAAAATATGCAAAATCTATAAAGTGTCCGGCCTCGTTGAGAAGACGGAGGGGAGAAAATAAGTGAGTAAATATCGTGCTACTACGAGTAAATTTTTGTGAAAAGTAACTCTCATAGGAATTATTAAAGGAATTTATGATAATCGACTGATAATATCTACATCATGTATTGGCTAGTAGTGTGACAATACTAAATGTATATGTGGCGTCTTTGTTTTTATTGCTATAATGTTTTTTTTTCTAGATGAAAAAACTCGTGTCTATTTTGTAAAGGTAGAGATGAATTTAATGAATTTATATTGTTTAAAATTGTTGTCATGAATGAGAGAATAATACATTGATATTTTATATCTCTTTTATGTTCACTGATCCATTTCTTTAGTTCTAGTTAAGTTTCACTAACATATATCTGATCATAATTATGGTATAAGATAGTATATATATAAATACACACACACACACACACACACACACACACACACACACACACATATATATATATTATATATATATGTGTGTGCGTATGTATATTTCTGTGGAAATATTCCTTATTCGCTTATATTTCCTTTTTATATATACTAATCTTTATTGAAGAAGCTCAATATAATTACAGAGCATATAATGAATAAATGACAAAAGTTTATGTTCTAAATTTCATGATGTTGACCATCTTACAATGTATTCTTTTAATTCAGTTGACATTTACAATTCTTGACAGTATCTTTTTCGTAGCAAAAATCATTCACTTAAAATGGCGTAATACAAGCAAACAATAAGGCAATTGCAGTTCCCCTTCCAATTTTCGGATTTTTTAATCCTGCCAAAACGCATTTTATTTGATTTTGGTGGATTTATAGTTGCTATATATATATATATATATATATATATATATATATATACTAGCGGGGGTACCCGGCGTTGACCGAGTGTTTGTTTCCGGGACGGGGGGGAGTTTTAAAAAATGTTATGGTAGGTAAGTAGGAAGGATCAAACCCGGAGTCATGAGTAAAAGTAGGAAAATAAAGTGTGAAAAAAACCCAAACATCTGCAACGTTAACAGTTCGGCCACCAAGAAAAGTCCATTCCAGTTGTTTAGGAAAAAAAAAAAAAAAAAAAACGACTACGGTAGGTCGGCGCGAACGTGAAAATATAATGTGAATTGTCCAGCACGCTAACCACTACGCCACAGAGCACTGCAGCTTAGTTTAGTGATTTTAAATAACTTCACATGAAAGAACTACGAAGCCAAACCGGTGTTCTCTTCTCAACTGTTACTTGTGAACGATCCCCAAACGGTGTTAAGTGGTGGCAGGGGGGAGGAGGAATTTATTAGAGAGAAAATATTTTACCACTTCCATTGATCTTAACCGATTTTGGCCGTGACTTCTCAGCAGAAAAAGTATAGAAATCTAAGATTATCGAGGAATTTGAGAAATAATAAGCCTATAACACACCTCAGATATTGTTCTGCCGTTTGTGCATATTATATTTGCATGAAATATCTTGATTTTTAATCCTATTAAGGTCAAAATCAGACGGGAAAAAATGAGTTCATTTTATTTATATAGAGATAAACTCATATTCCTGTAATTTTTCAAAATTTGATTAATATATACAAAAGGTTCCTTACTTTACTCTTTCATTAATTTCTACATATAGTATGATTCTTGCAAAATATACAATTAAGAGATTACCTCATTTGCATATTATATTAAAAAAATTGATTTTACTAAATAGAGGTATCTCTGTTAATGTTTCTAACGTGAGAATTGTTTTAAGTGTTCTATTTAAAATTGTTATTTAATAAACTTTAAACAATTATATTATTAATAATATATTTAATTTAATTTATTTGGAATTATTATTTTCAATATCGACCGTTTTAAATAATGGTCTAGAGTTATCTGCTCCTAGAAACTTTGAAATATATAAAACAAGTTCTTCACCAAATAAAAAAATAATTCCCTGTAGATAGAAAAATGTTTGGCTTTATTGCTTTTTAGTTAAATATTCAAACAAAAAAAAACACTTACGAATGAACTGAAAAGATTTCATTTATTTGTTTTTATTATTCTTGAAACTGCTATACAGAATCGATAAATTTTTACGATGTGACCCAGTATTTAACACATAGACAAAATGAAGATTTACTACCCCCCTCTAAATTCGGCAATTGACACTTTTTTCTTTTTTCACGTTAATCTCATCGACTACAAACTTAACTTTCTGATTATATAAAAGGTAATTTTTTATGACGTGACCCAGCGACGTTTAAGCCCTAAAAAAAGAAAAAATGAAGATCTACTTTTTTGGTCTAATACGTTTAAACATTTAAACAGCCTTTATAACTAAATGAAAGAAAATTTTTTAAAAAAAGTAACATTTTAGAGTTGGGAATCACTTTTCCATATAGATTTAATGTAAAATGAGCACCCACTTTTTGGCCACCAAGCGTTTAATGAGACATGTCACGTCTAGCATTTTTGTCAAGTTTGTCGATTGAGGGAGGGACAAAAAATGGCAAATAAAATTTGCTTTTATTTTTGGTGGGGCGGGAATTATATTTGAAACATAAAATAACGATAAATTTGATTAATTTTTATGAGACCAATCTGTACTTTCACCTAACAATTTCATGAACAAAACGAACTCCAAAATATAACAAATTCAGTTGGGGGGGGGTTACATTAGAAGCATAAAATAACGAAAAATTTAATTTAATTGTTTTTGGAATTCATTTTTGGCAGATCTTCATGTTTTTAGGGGTTAAACGACGCTGGGTCCGGTCGTAAAAATTTACTACAGAATCTTTGCTTTGAATTCAAACTTAAGTGTGAATTCAAAGCACACACTTTTAGAAACAAAAATGGGTCCCCCCATCAAAATAAAAAGAAAATCGAAAAAGCCCTCCCTCCAAAAAAGCAAATCTAAAATTTCCTTTATATATAACACATAAAAGCCAGTGAAAAAAGTGCCATTACAAAAAAACAAAACAAAAAAAAAAAAACAAAGGCACGCGTTAATGGTTATAAATGTTATTTTTACATGTTCATAAATTTCTGAGTTTTCTTAGGACAGTGGGTAACACAGTTTCCAAGTTACCGTTTTCCCCTCATTCGCGTTTCAGGTTCGAGCCTGCCTACTTAGCTATTGTTTTATTTTATTTATTTATTTATTTTTTTGCGGTCGCACGGGCATTCGCTGCTATTTTTTTATCGAAACAAAAGTTGCTTTTATTTATTTATTTTTTTTGGGGGGGGGAGGTTCTTTGCACAGGCAAAAAAAGTGCTCAATATCCCGAGAATAGTTTCTTCTCTTTGTATCCCTTCTGCCGAAATATCTGGTGGAGAGGTTATCACGTACTTCTTCATTTTTGGAGCGATTAAATTTACATGTCTTTATCCGTTCTTTTATTTTGGAAATTATTGTGGGGGTATCGACGTTGCCCATGATGAAAATGATTAGTATAGCAGGTGTGTTCCAAACGGAACTTCATGTCAACCCAGGCAACGCCGGGTACCCATGCTAGTATATATATATATATATATATATATATATATATATATATATATATATATATATATATATATATATATATTCCATTAAAATACTTGTAAAACAGGCACAGGGATGCAACATTGCGGCAATAAGACAGGCTTGGCGCCTAGTTGAGAAAGTGGGATCTATTAGATTGGAACCCCTGTTTGGACCCTATCCAAGAGGGAGAGACTAGTGGTAGATGCAGCAGTCCAGATGTAGCAACAATACTCCATGCATGGACGAATGGTTGCCTTGTAGAGGTACAGAATACTCTCAGGTGTGAATAGTTTTCTAGCACGCTAGAGGAACCCATCTTCTTTGCAGCAGCCTTCGCAATGTCCTCAATGTATTTGTTCCAGTTCATATTTCCTGTGAATGTTAAGCCGAGGAGTTTGAAGGAAGAAGCAGTTTAGTCTTACTAGCATTAAATATCATCTTCCATTTATGTCCCCTGCTCACTACGGTCTGGGGGTCATTTCATAATGATTGAGTCATTGTCTTTGATTTGTGTACATCCGTTCTTCCCACATGCATGTTACAGAGCGTTGTATCATCAGCAAATATACCCATCTTGGACACAATATTATCGGGGGGGGGGGGTCATTGATGAATATCAGAAATAATAGTGGTCTAAGGATCGACCCCTGAGGCACTCTCGCATTAATGGTATGCTGCTTGGATGAACGTCTGTCAATGACAACCTGGATGGTGCTATTGTCTAAGAAGGATCTAATTATATTAAGTATACGTCCAGTTATACCGTATGGTTTAATTTTCATTAAAAACCTTTCATGCCAGACTTTGTCAATATGTTGAGGGTTGAAACCCTATTTACCTGTCTTATCTAGTGCCTGGTGTATGTGTTCAGAGATGACTGTTAAAATATTTGCAGTAGAACATTGACCGAAATCTGTACTGTTTGTCAGAAAGAAGATTAGCTTTTGCAAGGTGGTGGACTAATGCTTGATAGATTAGCATCTCAAAGACTTTAGTGAAGGGGGGGGACTAATGCTTGATAGATTAGCATCTCAAATACTTTAGTGAAGGGGGGGGACTGATAGGACGATAATTGAGGAGGTCGGTCCTTTCGCTAAAATTCTTGTACCCTGGTACCACAGAGGCGATCTTCCAATTATTAGGGAAACAGGATTCAGTAAGGCATTTGTTGTAGAGTTTGAAAAGTACGGGGGCTAGCTCAGCTGAGCATTTCTTAATTAGTATAGAAGGGGTGAAATTAGGCCCACACGCCTTGGATGTGCCTAATTTTTTCATGATATCAATCAATTGTGGTTTCCATCCGCATAGGGACATTTCGGAGTGAGTTGTTTGTTAGCTCTAGGATGGAATTTGAGGCGAATCGCCGCGCAAGCAGTTCTGCTTTTTCATTTGCCGTGCATGCGACCTTCTGATTGCCCTTTATTCACTCCACTATTATAAAATTTCCAGAAATCACGAGTTCCTATCTTCTGTGATTCTATGTTTCCTGGTCATTTCAGCATATTTTCTTTTGGCTGTTGCTATTTCTCTCTTACAATGATTTCTAGCATCTACGAATTTTTGCCTATTTGTATTTGACTTATGACGTACGAACTGGCAGAATGCATGCTATCTTTGTGCAATGACAGCTTCACAATCTGTAGTGAACCATGGGGGTGATTGGGGTTTGCTATAATACTTCCGTGTGGGGACATGTGCTTCAATGCCTGCTTTGCACAATTCAGTTGTCTCATTGACACACTGTTCAGCAGGGAGAGAGGAGATATTGGGGAATCTCTGATATGTTTTCTAATGGCTTTTGTAGTACCTTGTCGTTTTGAGCAATGGCTCCTTACCTTGGGGTTGTGATTTGAGTGCGATGTCTACTAATACCACTAGGTGATCTGCATTTCTGAATGAACTGTGTGCATTAGTTACTTAATCTTCACATACTGGTAAGGAATAGGTCTAGAAGTGAAGCTTGCTAGTGGTCATTATCTGGGGGCGGGTTGGGAACATAACTGTCTGTGTGAGGGAATGGGCTATAGAGAAGCTATAAGAGCGTCCAGCTGCATCTGTGTAACCTGAGAAACCAAGCCAATGCATATACTCAATGATTTCTTAAACACAAAACAATTCTTTCGGTACTTATGCCAAATACGGACTGTGCTGAAATAATAACGTTATTATTTAGAATCCTATTCTCGATATGAAAATATAATATATACTGTCTTATGCCATAATTGTCATTCATTGGTCTTTTTTTCTCATCAAATCTTTCTTGGGTTCATATATCAAATCCATTGCTCTTTCTGCTTCCCGTAAAATCGGTTATATCTATCGCTCGAAACGATTTCCCGTGCCTTAGGATGTTCTCTATCTCTACAAATCTACAATCGTTTCGTGTATAGAGTACTGCTGTCATATTTGAGCTGGCGAATTTGAAGGTTCTTCATAAATTGCAGAATCGTATCTGTAATTTGATTGGTCCCATTCTTTCTTCTTCACCGCAATCTCTCTCACAATCGTGATGTTGCTAGTCTCAGTCTTTTTTCTACAAATACTATCATAGCATGTGTTCCGCAGAATTGTCTGATCTATTCTCTGCTTCCTTGTTCCAGCTCGTTTCAATCGTTAGTCTATATGTCTTCATCATTTTTTTTTGTTTTAATACCTCATTTTTTTTTTACAATGTGGTCACCATTTATCAAGGCCCGGAAGCCACTCGCGGATAAGGGTTATTGCGTGTACAGTACGTTAGTGTTGAGATTTGATAAAGTGTCTTACTTAAGGGGGGTCATCAGGAATTTGTTTATGTTGGACTTGAAGACATCCAAGTTGTAGTCAAGTGGGAAACAGGCAAACGGAACAGAGTTCCACAGGCGTGCACTTATACAACTTCTTATTCCAGTAGCTTCTTTCCAAGAACTGCAAGGTTATGGAACTCTCTTCCAGTTCAGTTTTCCTGCTGTCAACAGCCTTAGTCTTTTCAAGACTAAGATCAATGGGTATCTGCCGTCTTTGCAATAATTAGCTTTTATTCTTGTTAGCTCCTTACATGAAGTGGCTTCATGCCTTGTCTCAAGCGATTTCCATAAAAAAACATAAATAAAAAATAAGTTTCATATGTTGTCATTTATTGTAACGTTTATTATCTATGATGTTGTTGCAATAAAGAATATTTACTTATTCAAACCAGTTCCAGTTTTAAATTTGTAGAAAGCAAACGGTGTTAGTTAATTTGAAGACCCTGCTGGATTATGTTCCTTGGTTCTTTTTCATTATAATACCAAAATTCAACAGTCGAAAAAAAAAAATGAATTTTCATTAAAAACCAAAGTTTTATCTAATTGTCATGTCACAATTAGTTTAATATTACTGCATTATTACATAAAAAATGATTGCGTGACACCCGCCATTAATTGTAACAAGATGAACCGAGTTACTTCCCCTGACCTGATGCTGTTAAATTATGTATAAACTTTAAAATAATCAGCTTTTATCGTTGTTAGCTCCTTACACCAAGTGGCTTCATGTTTCTGTAAAAAAGAGGGGAGTTGTAACTACTCTATACTTTCACCTAACATTTTGAAAAAGAAAAGATATCGTAAACATTGAATTTCACTTGAAAACCCTGTCTAAAAAAATATCACAGTCCGTATTCTTTCACTCGGAACGTTCCTTGGACTCGTTGCTAAGATTTTATTTTCTCATGTTGACTTTAGGAGCAAAATGTATTATACATTCTAATTATACACTCATATCATAATCTGAATTGTCCTTTTGGCGATACTGTATTTCCTCCAAATTACAACCCAACCTTTTGTTTAGGTGCCCTGGTGAGAAGGCAAGCAATTATAGACACTTTGCCATTCTTTTCGTCTACAGTATCAAATGTACTACCGTTTAATACTACTAAAAAAATATGCGAAATATCAATCTATATAGCGTGGTCATTAATTCATATCGTACGAATCAGACGATTCCGTTGTTGGCATTGGTTTCACCGATATTTTTCTACTCAGAATTCTTTCTAGAAAAATATCGAGTGGGGTCACGTGAAAGTTGAAAAACATCCTAAGTGAATGTTATTTTGTGGATCGAACTGGATTCGAACTTAGAACACTCAGATCGCACGTACATGACCTTAACTACTTCACCATCGTCAGCTGCGGAATAGTTATGTAGTCGTTACAAGATAGAATAACTAGGTTAAAATATACGCACGAAGTTGTTCACAGGTGATGACTCGCATAACATAATGAGCTATTTATACTGCGTATTAATTAGATATATCGCCCGTAAGCAAATACTGGCAGCAATTATTGCGTTCTGTGGGGGAGGAGACTTGAAGATCCTGTTACACAAGTATTTAGCTAAATCATAAGCATTCACACCAAAATTGACGGTGTTTTCCTCAACGAATGCAACGATAACAACAATTAATCCTCTTGCGTCAATTATTATTTTTCATATAAAAAGGCTAAAAACCACGTAAAAAAATTCTGAGAGTGACCTGCGAGAAACGGTAACCATTTTGTACGTAACGAGAACACACACTGTAAACGCTTGATTTACTTTTTAGAATTTCGTAATATTAATTGCTATTATATATATATAACAAAGAAATAAATTAATTAAATAAACATGAATATACATAAACGATCACACATATATGTATGTATATATATATGTATATATATGTGCATATATGTATGTACACATATGTATATTTATATATATATATATATATATATATATATATATATATATATATATATAAAAGAAAATGTCTGCCTTAAACCACTAAACTAGTTTTAAAACAGATCCTTTGTTCTATAAAATGCATGCTCATTGGCTGATAGGAAGTGCGCGGTGGATACTAGAAAGCTGATTGGCTAACTAAAATCCTCAACAGAAGAGGGCCATATAAAAACGATAAACAACCATAGAATTCGCGCATAAGCCTGACGAATCCTAGAGTGGATGAAACGCCGAATATTCAGTGTAGCTTAATCGCCATATATATTTTATAGTATATATATATATATATATATATATATATATATACGTTTTATTTTTTATTACCGTATCTTTCTGTTAAGTTACATTATTGTTTCAGCTACTTGGCCGTTATTTTGGCCGTCTGTAGCTTCCTCAGACTTTTACAGTAAAAGTCTGAGGATGCTACAGATGGCAAAAAAAAAAAACGGCCAAGTAGCTGAAACAATAATGTAACTTAACAGAAAGATACGGTAATAAAAAATAAAACGCATATCTGCTCTACAACGGTATTAAGCACTTTCTTTAGTTTCTATTAATTACCATTTCCACTAAATATATATATATATATATAGTATGTGGAAATATGTGTGTGTGGGGGGGTCAATTATATTTCACCTTTAATTACTACCGATACTTTAATTTATAATGAAAGGTAATTGCGACTTTCCCCCCAATTTTCAGATTTTGTAATCATGCCCATCTACATTTATTTTCTTTTAATGAATTGATAGGTGGCTTTTCCTCTTCTGATGAATTAAGGCCAGAATTCAATATGGCGTAATGGAAAAATATAAAGGTAACTGCAGCTTCTGTTTCAATTTTCGGATTTTCACCATGTCGAATCACATTTTAATTTCTTTTGACGGATTGATTGTTGC
Organism: Euprymna scolopes; assembly: GCF_053919585.1. NCBI lineage: Eukaryota > Metazoa > Mollusca > Cephalopoda > Sepiida > Sepiolidae > Euprymna > Euprymna scolopes. The sequence continues at coordinate 47,683,571 of NC_136513.1, forward strand.
TAGTTCTTCTGATGAGTTAAGGGCAAAGTAGATTCACTAATTGATATAATAATTAAGTGATTGATTTTGCTCTGCGAAACAGATACTGTCAAGAATTGTATAAATCAACTGATTTAAAGGAATAAATTATAAGATTGTCAACATCATGAATTTTGGAATATGAATTTTTGTCATTATTCTATATATTGCTCTGTAATCACATTGAGCTTCTTATATAAGGATTGATATATAATAAGAAAAATATATTTCTACAGAAATATATATATATATATATATATATATATATATATATATATATATATATATATATATATATATATATATATATAATTCCCGGTTAATATTTTTCAGAAGTGAAGCAACCAATGAAGTTTAAATGAGATTAATGGAAGAGTGCTCAATACCAAAGAAGGGCAAGATATACTTTTCATTTGTTTTACGTAAGCATTAATATGTCGCTACACATTCATGAGCATGTTTCGGTCAGCCAGTTACAAGAACTAGAAACCAAAAAGGCAAAAGTTCAGTCAATAATTAAAATTTTACCCGAAAGTACTTCCTGTAAACACAAAGTACTTCCGTTTAACTCAAAGTACTTCCTTTAAACTCCTCGGCCTATCGTTTCCAGGGAACATGAACTGGAATATACATTGAGAGCATTGTCAAGGCTGCTGCGAAGAAGGTGGGCTCTCTCTATCGTGCTAGAAAACTACTTACGCTAGAGAGTATCCTGTACCTCTATAAGGCCACCATTCGCCCATGTATGAAGTATTGTTGTTATATTTGGGCTGGTGCATCTGCTACTTGTCTCTCACTTCTTGACAAGGTTCAAAAGAGAGTCGCCAACCTGATCAGTCCTGAACTGTCATCTAAGCTTCAGCCCCTGTCTCATCGACGAAATGTTGCATCCCTCTGCCTGTTCTGCAAATACTTTAACGGTGAATGCTCTGAAGAACTACAAGCACTTGTACCCCCTCGACGTGAATACCCCCGCAAACCCGACAAGCAGCTAAATCCCACCCCTTCACAGTAGATATCCCTAGGTGTAAGAAAGCCTTCTACTTCAATAGTTTCTTCCCCAGAACTGCTAGACTTTGGAACTCCCTTCCGGGATAATGCTTTCCCAACTGTACTGACATGCAGAAGTTCAAGTGTAATGTGAACAGACATTTTTCTACTCATCTCCCTTCATAATGCCCCTGCAACTTATGTTCCTGATAGTAGCTCCCTACTTCAAAGTGGCACTGTGCCTTGTTTGAGGTGAAAATTGTATTAAAAAAAAATTCCAAGAGTTTCAAGCACAAAATTTATCAGGTGATCACATCATGTGTTATTCAAAAAAAAAAAAAAGTTAACGGCATTTAATAAATGTGAAAATAAAGAAGACACAGGAAAAGAGAAAATAAAAAAGTGCATATCAAAATACAGAGAAAAAAAAACAGAGGAAAAAAGAGGAAAGAATAAAAGGGGGGAAAACGAGTACAGATACTAATATCATTAATAAAAGTGTGTATAATATATATAAAATAATAAAATCTTTAGTAATAAATCATTGATAATAATAATAATAATAATAATAATAATAATAATAATAATAATAATATATATATATATATATATATATATATATATGTATATATATATATATATATAACTACTTCATTTACTCACATAAAATTATTATACGAAATATAAATTTATGCGTAAACTTTAAGTATTTACTTCAAAAGTGCTCAATACGTAGGTAGAGCTAGTTAGTAAGTTATAAAATATATATGGCGATCTTCGAGTCCTAGAGTGGATGAAACGCGGAATATTCAGTGTAGCTTAATCGCCATATATATTTTAGAACTTATGTACTGTATAAAATTTTGCTTAGGCGCCGCCATACGTCGATTTTACCTCAAGATCTCAACTCTTGAACAGATTAATGCCGCATCCCGGGATCTTACTGAACACACACACACACACACACACACACACACACACACACACACACACACACACACACACAGATGTTGTTGTTGCTCAGTCGAAAAATAATGACCAGTAGAGGGATTAGTATACTATACGTTACACCGATTACCCTAACTTGTTACGAAAAGTGACCACATGTTGGATTTAGGAAAGCATAAAATACATCCATCTTGGTCAATGAAAATCGAACGCAGAGTAACCTTTATAGCTTAAAGGAAGATAACTCTCATAGCTTTAATAAATAAGCTTACTTCCGGTTTTTAACGCAACTGTTATAAACTATTAATATTTGAAAATATATGAAATTAAATATGAATTAAATTAAAAATAAATTAAATAAATCAGTTCAATTAATATTTGTACATAGAATAATCAAAACACTTCTATTAAAACAAACAATTAATAAAATCGGGCTAATTATTAAAATATATTTTCTGCAATGTAATATGCAAATGAGAGTATTCATAAAATGTAAAATTTCTTTAATATAAAATCTTGCTGTATATAATCTCTTTTCCGTATGAAAATTAATTTGTGGAATTGTACCTTTTTTACATATTAATGAAATTGTGAACAAACAATCAAAACAAACAGACAAAAATACAGACTTATATATATATATATATATGTATATATATATATATATATATATATATATATATATATATATATATATATATTCAATATAAAAATATTCAAAGATAAAAATCAATAAATTTAAGGAGGTTTATATAATAGTAAACATTAAAAAATACTTTTATTTGTATATTCAAATAAACACTTTTAATGTCGCTACACGATCATGACAATGTTTCGGTCAGTTATAAATAATTGACGGCATTGTCAAAATTTTCCCATTTTGAGGATTTTACTTTTTAAAAGACGCATCTTGCGTCGCTTAACTAGGTTGATTGTTATTTTAATATATATATATGTGTGTGTGTGTGTGTGTGTGTGTGTGTGTGTGTGTGTGTGTGCGTGTGTGTGTGTGTGTGTGTGTGTGTGTGTGTGTGTGAACAAATTGTTCACTATATGGACATATTTTATATATGTTTTAATATTAGAATGATGTTTTTACGCGTATAAAATACTTGCTGCTTCTTAACGTAATGCAAAGCTCTGTGTAAAAAACATAACAAATTGAGCACGATAGAGCAGCGCTCAAGTGTTTATATAAATAAACTCTGAGGGATCATTTATGATCGCTTCAACCATTGCCTCAATGGTTAGAGATGAGGATAATAAGCTGAAGGTCCCATTCCTGTTTAGGATGAGGTATTCGTTTTAGGCGCATTGAAGAACTATCATACAGCGAAACGTCTGCCTTTATATATATTAATTTCATTTGTAATTTGAGTATTTATATATTTTCGAACTGTTATCCCCATCTTCCTAGTTGTCGTTGCTTCACTACGTTTCGATCAACTATTCCTCTGTCATTCTTCAGGTGATTAACCGCGACTTTAAAAAATTTTTTATTTTTTTATTACATTTTCACCCCAAACAAGGCACATTGCCACTTTGGTGTAGGGGGCTACTATCAGCGGCAGCAACTACTGGGGCACTATGTTGGGATTGGACAGCAAGATGTCGGTTCACGTTACACTTGAACTTCTGCATGTCAGTACAGTTGGGGAAGCAGGGACCTTGAATAGAATTCCAGAGTCTAGCGGTTCTGGGGAAGAAACTACTGGAGCAGAAAGATCTTTTACATCTAGGGATCTCTATTGCATGGGGGTGGGATTTAGCTGCCTGTCGGGTTTGTCTAGGGTGTCTACGTCGTGGGGGCACAAGTGTCTGCAGTTTGTCAGAGCATTAACCATTAAAATACTTGTAGAACAGGCAGAGAGATGCAATGTTTCGTCGATGGGACAGAGGCTGAAGCTTAGATGTCAGTTCAGGGTCTATCAGATTGGCGACTCTCTTTTGAACCTTGTCTAGGAGCGAGAGACTAGCAGCAGATGCACCAGCCCAAATGTGAGAGCAATACTCCATACATGGGCGAATGGTGGCCCTATAGAGGTACAGGATACTTTCAGGTGTCAGTAGGAATGCTGAGTCTCTTAACTGTATGCCCAGTAATTACTGCCTTCAATAGTTGATCCTTCATCACGTTTTTGCCCAGTTAATCCCCTGGCCTGATTGGGTAGTATTTAAACCGTTATCTTCAAGCAATGCTCAACTGGAATGGAGGATCCCAAAAGCAATGAGTTTATTTGTTGTAGAAATAATTTAATACATTTTTAACCCTGAGATTTAATTCAAGACATGAAATAAATAAATAAATAAATAAATAAATAAATAATAGATTTCGGTTCTTCTGTATGATGTAATTGTAAGCGATAGATGGGACTTCGTAGTCATTACAACATAATATAGTATGATTTATCGTTGAATTATCTCGCTTTGTTTTTTTTTTTTGGAGATTGTTTTTTTAAATGGTGGATAACACAGTAACTCCTCAGATACTCATAAAATTTAATTTTCTTATTAAAAAATCCAACCACTTAATCAATTTACGTTCTTTTTAGAATATATTTTCGTTTCGTCACGACAACATACATCATACAGATGTTTCTTTAGTTTTGTTTTAAATATAGAGGGGATTCTGGACGAGAACCAGGAAATTTTTGGTTCGTAGAGTTTTTGATATTATTTTATTTCAACATTTTTTATGTGGAGATGTCGAGATAAAACAATTGTTTTGTTTCGTGTAGGTGTGTAGGTGTGTCGGCATGTTTGCGTTGACTCATACTCCTCGCAAACAAAATAAAAAAGTAGAAATAGGAAAACATTTTTCAGACATTTTATTTATTTATTTATTGTAATTATTCGAATGTTTTGCTGCTGGCAATTGGTCAGGATATTTAGAAGCTGCTATGAGACCAAGCAGTTTTTCATGTGTAAAATTCAAGTTCGCCTTTTACTTCGACTTAGTATTTGACTCTCTCTCTCTCTCTCTCTCTCTCTCTCTTCCCCTTTTTTTAATCTTTATATATCTTCCCTTGTTATCTAACAGCTTTGCACTGAATACCTGTTTCTATAATAGTTCCTATTCACTTGCCTCCCCACGAGGACAGAGTTAGACACAATGTCAGTTTTTAATGTTGGAAAAATCCAGTTCCCCAAAAAGGAGCACTCTGGATAGGAACTAAAATAAAAATTCCCAGTCGTGAAGGATTTCTCCTCCAACGACCGAGGATAGAAAAGACAAAGTGCAGCATCATAACTGATACTACACTGTGATCTTGGCCCGATGGGAAGTCAATTTCGTATTTATTTTATTTACTTTTTGTAATTATTTGAATATTTTGCATATCTATAATTGGTTAGAATAATTGGAAATCAGTTAAATAGTTCGCTGTAAAACCCAGCATTTTTGCGTGTGTAAAATTAAAGCCCGTCCTTTACAATGACTGAATATTATAGACACTCTTTCTCCCTTTCTCTCTATCTCTATCTATCTTCCACTTTTTGTCTTACAGATTCACACTGAATATTTATTTCTATAATAGTTGTTCAAATCAAACGTTCTTTCTTTTCATTATATAGAAATGATGTTATTGATTTACTATATACAGTAAAGTCAGTGTTTTCCTTACATTAGCGTGCAATCGTTACGAATCACGTGCTGAGTTAGTATTTTAATTTGTGACGAGAGGGTGACGTCACGGAATGGCATGCATATAAAGACATAAAAACCGGAAGAAAGTAGAGAAAAAGTCAAGAAGAAAAATTAAAAAACGCCTGGCGATTGGAAAATTACTTTCGAGCAAGTACGCGAGTTTCTTCCCCTTATCCACCCGAAAATGAGAGCTAGCTGTGTCTGGTGACGTGTAGTGAAAACCAGATGTGTCTAGTGATGTATAGTGAGAGTCATCTTTGTTTGCTGACGCTTACTGAGAGCCAGCTGTGTCTGGTACCGTGTAGTGAGATCCAGCTATGTCTGGTGTCGTGTAGTGAGATCCAGCTGTGTCTGGTGCCGTGTAGTGAATGCCAGTAATGTCTGGTGCCGTGTAGTTAGAGCCACCTGTGTCTGGTGACGTGTAGTGAGAGTAAGCTGTGTCTGTTGACGTTTAGTTATAGCCAACTATATGTGGTACCGTGTATAGAGAGCCAGCTCAGCTTTGTCTGATGATATGTATAAAGAGCCACCTGTGTCTGGTGACGTGAATTTAATCACAATACATTCAATTAAGACCAAGAGTTTAAATAAAAATTTACTTCATTAATCCTATTACTCATATATTTATCTATGTTGTTAAAAAAGAAGCAACATCTTACTTTTGATCGATTTTAATATTTAATCCTGATCAATATTTAATTTTTTTGTGAGATTTAGAAGAAGTCTTAGGAGATTTATCATTGTATATCCTCATTTGTCAATCCATTAAAAAAATAGTTAGACCAAAGAGATTAACTAAAATGTGTTTCTATTGGGAAAGTGGGACAGTCATATTTAGTTACGTCTACGGGAAAGTGTTGTTGTTGTAAAGCCGATGTAACAATTAGATCTTTATTATCAATGGGAACACTAAAAATAACCAGCGTATTAGTTCCCACTATTTTAATTAAATCTAGTGTTATTAAATTCACTTGAATTTTAAATTAGATGAAAAATCTTTATATATATATATATATATATATATATATATATATATATATATATATAACTACTTCATTTACTCACATAAATTTAATATACGAAAGTATAGATTTATGCGTAAACTTTAAGTATTTACTTCAAAAGTGCTCAATACGTAGGTAGAGCTAGTTAGTAATTTATAAAATATATATGGCGATTAAGCTACACTGAATATTCTGCGTTTCATCCACTATAGGATTCGTCAGGCTTATGCGCATAAGCCTGACGAGTCCTATAGTGGATGAAACGCAGAATATTCAGTGTAGCTTAATCGCCATATATATTTTATAAATTACTATATATATATATGTATATATCATATATATATATGTGTGTGTGTGTGTGTGTGTGTATTTATATCGTCCATTAATTGTAATAATAAAATAAGATTTATTAATAGTTTAAATCCAGTGTTTGTATTAAAATAGTTTACTTGGTATAAAACTTTTTACAGACATTTCTGTAAAAGGGGATAGAAAGTGGAGAAAAAAATCATCAAATCACGGCGTTAGTTTATAGTGAAAAAAAAATCTGTGTAGACATTGAAAATTTTTATTTTGATATGAGGAATCATTCCGAGTTAAAATCTATTAAGAAATACACACTTTATATTGAGAAATACACACTTTAAATATGTAAACATTAGCTAAAGAATAACAAGTTATCCAAAATGACACAAATTAGGCAGCCATATTGGATATACTTGTTTTCTTTTTTCTCGTAATCCACTCGCACCGTAATTTAGTGACTTAGCCGAAAACAGGCCTTAGGTTTACTTTCGACAACCTTTCACTTCCCTTATTTTGTCCTTTAATCCTCACATTCCATGAGCGATGTTTCTGACAAAGGGGAAGAATTGCTGTTTTCTGAGTTGAAATGTATTCATTTCACACTTAACCTTGAAGTAGTATTTTTTAGCTCCTCACATCAAGTTGTTTCATGCCTTGTCTGGACCTAATTTCCATAAAAAATAGATAGTCAAAAGATGTTTTTTATGAATAAGATGTTATATAACCAAAACGTTTATACGTATTATATACAAGAATAAAAAAGCATTGGAAATGCAAAAGGATATAGGGATGGTATGCCAAAAAGTATACAAACAAGATAGCTATGAATGGCTAGGCACATGGAAATAGAATTGCATCCAAAGTATAGCCCTATAGCTTTTCTCCAATCTTCATTCCGTGCCATCATTACAGTTGTAAAAAGCTATAGGGCTATACTTTGGATGCAATTCTATTTCCATGTGCCTAGCCATTCATAGCTATCTTGTTTGTATACTTTTTGGCATACCATCCCGATATCCTTTTGCATTTCCAATGCATTTTTATTCTTGTTAATTAGTATTTTTATTTACAGTCTTATTTTTAAACTTACATTCATGATAGTATTGTCTTTTTTAGGAGGCGGCTCATTGCCGCCTCCAGTAGTAGCAGGTCGCTTCCTGCTGGGCTTTAGGTCTTTGGGTTTTGGGCCTTAGGAGTTGCCTCTTGGTCCTCCATCGGTTCTATATTACATAGAGAGTGCTACCGCCTCTCTGATAAAACAGTTAGAGTATTATAAAGTTCTAAAATGTTCATACCTTCACTATTAAATTTTTCTTGACTTTCTTGCAGTTTCTTTTGCGGTTAATTTAACTTATTTCCTTTGGCGTTTGGTGAGTTCTTAGAAGAACTGGTCTGATCTACTTTTCTTAGCGAGCGAAGAGATTCAGCTGCATTTAACAATGGTTGCTATAGTGTATTTTTGCGCATGCGTGAGAATTTCAAGTTTCCTCCTTATTTTTCAATAGTTTGACAGTAGTCATGTGTCTTTCTGCCAAGAGCGACAGACGTCAATGTTAGCCGTGATCGTCTAGACGTTAGGACCCCACGTTGTGGCCGTACTAACTTAGGTTCGAATCCTGGTCACCGCATTGGCATTTTGTACATATTTTACAGTCCAAAATCTGAAGAATTATTTGTTTTTATAACATTGTTTTTTGACGTCGTACTTGCTGATAGGTTACTCTTATAACAATTTTGATCAACTGAGGTAAAGATTTCGTGGTTTCATTAACGCTGGTGGGTTACTGTTTAAAGAAAAAACCTTAACGTTCACCTCAAATATTCAGCGTCCAAGAAATATAGGCCACTGGCAAACTGGAACGTCTGTGAGCATCCGGTGTATTATTTGGAGCTGTCCCTTTTGAGAGAAGTTCCGTGTTCGAAGTGGTCTGTCTACATTGGGTATATAGTGTTTAAAACTTGTTATTACACGTAATCTTATTTAATTATGGAGTTAGCTAAAAAGCGATGGGTCACTGCACTTCTCCGTGTAAAGAGCAGTCGATTGATGCTTGAACTGTTGTCAGAGACCGATCGTACACCGAGATACATCGTCTCAAAAGAAAGAAGAAAGAAGAAGAAAGAAGAAAGAAGAACAATTGGCCATTTTTGTACTTTTTTTTTTTTTTTGCTCTCTTTTGACATTTTAACCGACGTTCTGACACTCGCTGGATTCGTAAGACACTTCTCTGTAAGAATATGTGCTTTTTGAAACTTATAAGTTGATTTTAGTTGAGATTTGGATAGTTTTGTTTTGTAGGCGTATATAGGCGTGTACGGGCAATCCCTATATAGAGAGTGCTACCGCCTCTCTGATATCTGTCTGGAGTTGCGTCTCCACCATCTAATATTTTAAATTCTGTTTATCGCTTGATATTTTTTTTTGTTTATTAACTAAAATAATTTTCAATCTAGAATATTTTATCATATGTATTTATCGATAGACTTCCATTAGAATATACATTACATATTTATTAAATAAGAGAACATTAATTAACATTCGTATCATATAATTATTTAAAGTTCATTATATTATATATTTATATCTATTTTCTATATTTTATAGTTATTCAGCTATATATACAGGTGCAGAAAAAATACCTCCTACATTTTAAACTTTCAACTATATGTTGATAATGAACCTATGCAAGTGTCAATGATGTGATGTTTTCATTTAGTCAATAACCTGCCTTTGTTTCAGGTACCTTCATCAAGCAGTATCGTTTGGACCGGTGCAAATTGGGCTTTTATCGTCGAAATGTTTTTGAAGAATAGTGAATCTGTAACTGCATCACAGACAGCTTTCTGATTTCATTAAAAGTTAGAACGGCATGATGCTGTTCCAGATAGAAAATCAATACAGCTATGGGTTGAAAATTTCAGAGCTACAGGTTACAGGCATTTAAAAGAAAGCCGCATGAAAAATCTTGAAGCGCTTGAATACCAGACAGTATTTGAGATGTGAGACTTTATGTTACTCAGTCTCCTAAACGTTCAGCTCGCAGACATGTTTTGGCCTTGGGATTGTCTGATCGAACAATTCTACACATTGACATGCAGTTCCATCGATACAAATTAATGATTGCTCCGAAACTGCACGAGCGTGACTGGGAAAATCGCATGTCAAAATGTGAGATATATTTCTGCAACATCCTGAATATATAGGTACGTGCAAAAATGGCGGAAAAAATAGGGGGGAGCATAGTCTTGAAAGCCGGTTTATGTTAATTCTTTTGTAGCTTTCCGACTACTTGTGATTGTATTTCAAAGATTAAAGACTAAAGTTAATTTCCTAAAGAAAAAAAAATGTTTTGTACACGTCCAAAAAAGGAAGTTATAATGAAAAATGTTTTCACAGCTAACAAATTAAGCTAAATTTTGAAGTTAAATAAATTCATTGAATAATTCTTTGGGAGATAAATATTAGTTTTCTGGGTCTATTTCAAAGATAATTAGAAAAGTAAAGCCCTAAGACATTGAGTTAAATAAAAAAACAAACACCTTGTTTGTACAAAACATAGCTTAATTAGCCCCCGAAAGCGATAGATTCTACCTTCATAGAATCTCTCGACTTCGCAGAATTACAACAAAACGGAAGTTGAGTAAAAATAGGTTATACGGAAGCCCAAAATGACAGAAAGTTGAAAAGCTGTTCGAAAATGACGTCAGGTAGTTAAAGGGAGGTAGAGGTGTTGATTTGCTCCCCCCCCCCCAGCCGTGCATTCGTACATTTAACGTTTGTATAATTGTTACTATTTTTTTTAATTTAATTATTTTTCTGTTTCTGCTTTTAAATTATAATAAAATTATTTTTCAAGATTATATGAAAATTATGTTACGTCGAAAGTTTCACATTTACGCAAGCAAAGAAAATATTAGAATCTTACGTATAAAAATAACCCGAAACATATAATCTAAAAAAAAAAAAAGTAGAAATATCTTTTGCTATTATAATTTTTTGTGCTAAAATATTAAATAAACAGTGCTTAATTCAACGATAATATCGGTAATTTGAGAAGTTAATTTTTCTTCGAGTTATATTGAATTCAACTATACGGATGTCAGGGGCTTTTTTCGTAATGTTCCTGTAAAAATGAAATATTTTTTATTAATTGTTACAATTTACAATGCTTTATTTTCAAAAAAAAAAAAAAATAAATAAATTAATTAATTCATTTTTTTAATACTAAAGACTATAATTTAAACTTTATTAAAATTGGTTAATTTCCTGATTTTTGGTGAATTTTTAAGTAAAGGAAGGGGTCAAAGTGTTTATATATTTTGAGCATCGGCATTAATTTTGCACGACACACACACACACACACACACACACACACACACACACACACACACACACATATATATATTAAGGTTGTTATTTTTCAGATGTAATCAGTGAAATATACGAGGTTAATACAAGAGTGTTCAATACTGAAGTAAAGCAAGATATAGTTTCAATTTGTCTTTACATAAGCAGTAATGTGTTGCTACACAGTCATGAGTATGTTTCGATCCTCAAGGATTTAGTAACTAGAGACCTCTTCAGGCAATCACGCCTATATGAAAGCGAAGTTAGTAAACTGCTTATGCAATATATATATATATATGCACGCGCGCGCGTATATATACATATATATGCGCGCGCACGTGTGTGTGTGTGTGTGTGTGTGTGAGTAAAACCGAACCCATATTTATATATAGGTAGATTTAGTTAACCGTTCAATAGGGGGAAATATTGAATTTACCGGAGGCTAACCATGAATTAGTAAATTAATTTACATTAGCTTTGAATTGATTAACTAAATAATTTAAATCTGTTTAATATTCGTAGGAGAAGAATTCATACAAACAATTTTAAAAAATCTACTTTTTTATATATTATTACGGTAGTGCTCGGTGATTGATGTCATTGCTACGAAACGAAGTGAAAATAGTAGCAAGCTTAGTTTTGTATTCGTTTAATTCAGAAGCCTTTTGACGGTCTAATTTAATCTGATTAAATATAAACATTTATATTAATAATATTTTATGAATAATATCGCCCTTTCTAAAAAAATTATTTTGCCTTTAGTTCTGAATCTAAAATTCGAATGAGCGACGATAGATATAAAGGATTAAACATGGAACTTTATCCTCACGGACTTAAAATCTCTACGACTTTTACTCCAGAAGGATTGCAATATATTTTTAATAAGTAATTTTCTTTATAAATCTCATCAACTTTTATTCCCTTTAATCAAAGGAAAATATTCTCCAACTATTTTGTCTGAGGAACATAAAAACTGTCTCTGATGAGCTGATAGGTGTATTTCCACCATTTAACGAAACACGTGTAAGGCACTATTGTGCTATTACAAAAAACTTGGTTTCATAAAATATTTATATTTAAAAATTGTATATATGTTTTTAAAAATATGAATAAGTTAGCAAAAATTAATCGGGAAGAGAAGAGGTCAACACTTCTGAGGTGTCATGATATAAAATATTACTTTGTTTTGAAAAAGTCGCAACAGTTTTTCATCGTAAACAACTGATGATCCTTACAAGGATATGGAAAACAAACTAACACGGCGATTGAAAGTAATTAATTTAATTACAAACAAAGGACTTGGAGTTCAATATTTTTAGATAGTTTTAAAGATCGAAGAATCTCCAAGACTATATATATATATATATATATATATATATATATATATATATATATATATACGGGGTGGCCCATAAGTCACTTTACAGCTTGAAAATCAAATAACTTTTTCTTAAATGATTATATTTTATTAATTCTTTTTTTATTACTCAGTTTATAGTGTGGAAATTTGTTCTGACTTTACGAAAGATAATCTCTATCTATATAAAAGCCAAGTACGTCCAAGGATGGAATACTGTTGCCATATCTGGGCAGGAGCTGCTAAAAACAGCCTATCCTGCCTTGACAGAGTACAAAATAGACTTCGTGGCTTAGTGGGGGATGCCCTTTTCTGTACCCTGCAACCTCTCTCCCACAGAAGAGACGTTGCGAGCCTGTCCTTGTTTTATCGTTATTTCCATGGCAGATGCTCGTCTGAACTCCAATCTCTGGTCCCCCCTCGCCAATCTTTCACGAAAAACACCCGTCTAGCTGAATCCACTGTGAAAAATTTCCCCCACTCTATATCTGTGCCTAAATCAAAACGCGGATTCCATGAACAAAGCTTCTTTCTTAGAACTGCACGCCTGTGGAACTCTGTTCCGTCTGCCTGCTTCCCTCCGGACTATAACTTGAATGTCTTCAAGTCCAATGTTAACAAATTCCTAATGAACCGCCCCCTTAAGTAAACACTTCAGCAAATCTCCTCACTAACTTAATGTACTTGCAATAACCCTTATCCCTGAGTGGCTTCCGGGCCTTGATAAGTGGTGATCACTGTGTAAAAAAAAAAAAAATGTCTCTTAAGTAGCCTCCATTCTCGGCTTTGCAAAGTCGAGCTCTTTCTAAGCTATTCTTTATGACAGTTCTTAACATCAGAAATTGTAGGGAAAGAATTTCCTGCGTATGTTTGCCTTAAGTTCTTGGATACTTCGAGGCTTATTTGCATACACTTTGTCTTTAAGATATTCTCAAAGTCAAAAGTTTAGTTCTGTCAAATTAGATGAACGTTGAGGCCATTCAAAATCGAAATTTCAAGAGATTTTTCGATCCTGAAACATCACAGTTAACAACTGCATTGTTGCTCAAGCTGTATGTGCAGTTGCTCCATTTTGTTTGCCACCAATACCCTGGCATGTTTACTAACTGAGGTTGAACAAATTCAATAGCATATCTTTTAAGAGGATATTGAACATTGAAATGGCGCATATAAGATCTTTGAATTGCAACAATTGACCATCCATTTTCAAAGTGAAATTCAATTATCCTCACTCGTTGTTCTGTTGTAAACTTATCTATACCAAAAATTTCCAAAGATTCTATTTTATAATTCTGAAAAGAGAAATTAAAATATATTAATAGAAAAAAAGTTATTGAATTTTTAAAATGTAAAGTGACTTTTTTTTTTTTTTTTTTTTTTTTTTTTTTTACAAAGGCATCACCACATTATCAAGGCCCAGAGGCCACTCAAGGATAAGGGTTAAAGAGTGTACAGTAGAAATTGGTCAATATAGTAATCATTAGTAATGAAAATTTGGTAAATTTAATAACTTATATGGAACGGCTCATCAAGAACTTATTTACTTTAGACTTGAACACAACCATATTGTAGTCAGCCGGAAAGCAGGAAAACGGAAGACAATTCCACAGGCGTGCAGTTCTAAGAAAGAAGCTTTGTTCATGGAATCTACGTTTAGGTTTAGCCACAGATAAAGAGTGGGGGAAATTATTGATAGTGTTTACAGCTAGACGAGTGTTTCTTGTGAAAGTTTGGCGAGGGGGGACCATAGATTGAAGCTCAGTCGAACACTTTCCATGAAAATAACGATACATCAGAGACAAACTCGCAACATCTCTTCTGTGAGATAGAGGTTGCAAGGAGGAGAAAAGGACATCTCCTACGAGGCTACGAAGTCTATTTTGAACTCTATCAAGGCAGAACAAGTCCTTTCTAGCAGCTCCTGCCCAGATGTGGCAACAGTATTCCATCCTTGGACGTACCTGGCTCTTATATAGGTAGAGAATAGCATCAGCAGTGAGATATCTACTGGATCGATAGAAAGATCCCACCATTTTTCCAGCGGCCTTGGCAACAGATTTGATATACGTGTTCCATTTAAGATCAGGAGTAATGGTCAAGCCCAGAAGCTTGTCAAAACTTGAGGCCTCCTGAAGACGAGAGCCATTCATTTCAATTGATGACAAATGTGGATTAGAATGTTGATGATGTAAAGAGAGAAGCTTGGTTTTAGATGCATTAAAAGTAACCAGCCACTCCTTTCCCCATTGTACTACGTGCTCAAGATCAGAGGAGAGAGAATTGGAGAGAACTTGGTCGTTTACTGTCTTAGATGTGGTACCATAAATGGTAGTGTCGTCAGCATAAATGTCTACAAATGATGTAAGGATATGATTTGGAAGATCATTAATGTAGATCAGGAAAAGAGTTGGGCCCAGGATGGATCCCTGAGGGACACCGGCATTAATACTGTGAGCTTCTGATTTTTGCCCCTCAACTACTACTCTTATGAACCTATCAGAAAGAAATGATTTAATAATTGAGAAGACTTTTCCAGCTATACCATAGCTAGCGATCTTATGAAGTAAACCTTTATGCCATACCCTATCAAAGGCTTTAGATATGTCAAGAGCAATTGCTCTAGAAAGATTGCCACCGTCGAGAGATTTGCTAATCCTATGCGATATAACTGTAATGACATCTGCTGTAGATCTAGCAGAACGGAAACCATATTGAGTGTCACTAAGAAGGTTATTTTTGTTGAGATGTTTGATTACTTCTGTATTTAACACAGATTCTAGCAACTTACTCATGACGCACAGGAGACTTATTGGCCTGTACTGAGAGGGGGATGAGCGATCACCTGAATTCTTAAATACAGGGCATACTGATGAGGTTTTCCAGGGAGATGGGAAACTATTCTCCTTAAGACAACGTTTAAACAGTTTTGTAAGTATGGGCGCTAATTCAGGTTGAAGTTTTTTGAGTACTATAATTGGAATACCATCAGGGCCAGTTGCTTTACTCGAATCAAGGTTTTTGATTAGCTTGGCAACATCACGTACAGATATACGTATAACACATAGCGTGTTTTCTGATACAGGAGGAAATATTGGGGGTTGGCGGTCTTGGTCGCAAAGGGTAGAATTTGCTGCAAAGTTCTTGACAAAGAGTTTGGCTTTGTCTGATGCTGACGAGATTACCTCAGGTCCATTGATAATAGTTGGGATGGAGCACACGCTTCTGTTCAGGATTCTGTTTGCTATTTGCCAAAACTGGTGGGAACCAAGCCGCTGCTCAGCTACTTTGGACTTAACAGATTGAGCATACAACTCTCTTGCGTTCCTTATTACTTTCTTACAATGGTTGCTGGCAGTCCTGAAAACGGCTTTAGTTTCCATACATCTATTACGTTTGAAGCAGTGGAAAAAGTGATTTCTGTGCGCAATGGCAGCAGCACATTCTGGAGAGAACCATGGCTGGCTGTTAGGTTTTTGCTGAAACTTTTTAGAGGGTATGAAATGGTCAATACCTACAATTAACCATTCAGTTAGGTCTAATACTATAGAGGACACATCCTTATGGCCACCCCGTGTATATATATATATATATATATATATATATATATATATATATATATATATATATATATATATATGTGTGTGTGTGTGTGTGTGTGTGTATGTGTGTGTGTGTGTATGTGTGTGTGTATGTGTGTGTGTGTGTGTAAACTTTACTAATAGTAGTAATATCCTGAAATTTTTGTAAAGTTCTTTAAATAATTAACCAATGAAATAAATATAAACGTTAATATATATATATATATATATATATATATATATATATATATATATATATATATATATATATATATATAATGATAACGAGACATAAAAAATAACTAAGTTCAGCATCTTCCCCACTCCATTTAGCCTCAAAAGTCCCAGGGGACGTCAAATCCTGGTGAAAATGAACGAACGGTGCAGTTTCAGGCCTTAACATATGTAAATTTGAGTTCTGCACCATGCAAAAAAAGAAATGGCTAAGTCCATCATTTACCCCCACCCACCCCCACCCCACTTTAGCCCCCAAAGTACCCAAGGCCTAAAAATATTTAAATTTGAGTTCAACACCATGCAAAACTGGTAAATAGACATACACAGAAAATTTTGGACAAATATGGTAAAATAGTCCCCAAAATGGAATGTTTTTATTAGCCCTAAAAGAGCCCCTGGGGCACGCGCAAGAGTTATCGCGAAGTTTAGACAAACAAAATTATATAGAAATCAGTTAGTTACAACTTTTCCGAAAGTTTTATAAAAATCCAAGGCATCAATTTTTTTTTTTAATAAACACAAAACTGTCAATTTTAGCCATTTTAACCCGAAAACCACCTCTAGGGAGGGAGTACCGCAGTTTTCCTGGAAAATCCGTTCTGTTACTTTTTTTTTTTACTCATATCATGTTTAATGTTTGTGCAAAATTTCAGAAAAAAAATCCAAGGCCTAGTTATTAAGAAAAATGCCGACAGACGAACGGATGAGCAGACAAGGGTGAATTTACAGGTCCAAACGGGGGACCAAAACTAAACTAACGTTCGACATAAAAAACAAAAATATAAACAAACGTTTCTTAGCACATCCAAATTAAAACGAGTTTACGTTTTAATACACAAAACGGTGAAGCAATAACTATTTCTGATTGTTAGCTTATTCATATTCAGCTTTAATACGTAATTGGAGCAAGACCAACAGTTTCCTCGACTGCTTCATATCTCTAATCTTGCAGCTCCACGCACGACGGCTGGTATGCACTTCATCCCCTCGCACCACCGCAGGGTTTTACTACACGTATTTCGACTGCAGCACTCACCTTATGTGAGTAGAGATTTTATTACTCTAGATGCTTTGCAAGTCTTGCGATTTGACGATCCCATCGAAATGACTGCATGTTCTAATTTGCAGAGACTTTATTGTACAGTCTGGCCCTCTTGGAGGCATTCACAGTGTTAACATTTTGTACATGATGCAGAAGTTGTTCTTGGTTGCATCTATGTTGAAAGATGATCAGATTCTATGCTTAATTTGATTTTGATGTGAAAAGGTTGAACCTCTTTGTTAAGCTCAAGGTTTTTGCTAAGTTGTAAAATGAGAAATGGAACGAAAAGAGTGAAGATAATTATGGTATGATGTGTGAATATGTGTGTGAATATGTGTGTGAAGAAGAAGAAGAAGAAGAAGAAGAAGATGATGATGATGATGATGATAGAAAAAAAGAAGAAAAAAACGACGACGACGACGATGATGATGATGAAGAAGAAAAAGAAGAAAAAAGAAGACGACGCGATGATGATGATGATGATGATGATGATGATGATGATGATGATGATGGAGAAAAAGAAGAAAAAAGGAGACGACAATGATGATGACGATGATGATGATCATCATCATCATGAAGAAGAAGAAGAAGATGATGATGATGCTGAATAAAATGAATAAAAGAAAAAAAACACGTAGCTACAGAAGAGGACAAAAGTGATGAAGAAAAACAATTAAATTAAATTTTTAAAAAAAGCCAACGAAGTAGAAAAATATGAAGAAATTAAAAGAAAGAAGACTCACATTACACATACAATGTTTCATTCTAATATCATTTCTCTTCATGCAACGAATACCTGCAACCCTCATTGGCCAGATCCCACTTTCATAAATCATCACCATGCCTATACATGTCTAATAGAGAAAAGATCAATCGGATGTACACATGAAAAAATGGTCAGGTAGAGGAAAAATATCAATAACACGGGTTCCTTATGCTATTTTTATATAAAAAATGTGTTGTTAGTCTTGGGATATGGCAGCTGACACAATTATATTGAAAATCTAGATGATCCGTGACCCGTTGGGTCAAGGTTGGTGCATTGGATAAATAGATACAAGAAGAAAGAAAAGTAAAAAGTCAGACATTTTCACCGGTATTGGTAGTTTTAGCCACGGTAACAAAATCATGTATCCAATTTTTATAAAGTTAAAGGATTTCAGAATACATTGTGATGTTATAATATACTTGGCCAAATCTCTTAATTTCTCTCCCTGTCTATTTCCACGCGTTCTTGCCTACTGCCAAAGGATTTCACAATGCATTGTGATGTCATTATCGACTCGCCTATATCTCTTACTTCCCCCCTCTCTCTCTCTCTCTCTGTCTCTTTCTGTCTGTCTGTCTGTCTGTCTGTCTGTCTCTCTCTCTCTCTCTCTCTCTCTCTCTCTCTCTATATATATATATATATATATATATATATATATATATATATATATATATTCCTACGCTTTCTTACTTACTATGAAATGATTTCAGAATACATTGTGATAGTATAATATGCTCTCTATTCCGCTATTTCTTTTCTTGTTTCCCTATATCCCCCTCTCTTTCTCTCTCTTATATATATATATATATATATATATATATATATATATATATATATATATATACACACACATATATATATATATAATGGAAATAGTATTCCGACAAATAGAGAAATAAAAATAAAAAGGAACAAACCGAGTTATGAGTTCATCAACGTTTCCTCTTTATTCCGAAACTTCCTCTGGATGAATGAGATTAAGAAAACAAAAACATCAGTACAAATATTTGAAAATGTTTCATGTGCAAAATGTGACGCTGTTCTATTTCAGAAACGGAAAAAGACGTTGGAAATTCGAAAAAAGAACGGGGAGCTTGCGTTGTTAAAGAGAGGGAGAGTTTTAATAACGTCATATAGTCGTTAATATGTTCTTAAAAGATGTGAACGCAGTTAATATACTTTCTGGAAAGAATATGCCTGTTAAAATTCAAATATAGGTGTGTAACAGAAATGAAATGAGTGTGTTTTTGTTATGTAATTTATTGATTGAGATTATATGTATTAATTATTACAGGGGGTGTTTCTATGGTGTGAGAAGGTTAACCTGCGTCTACAATGAAATTATGTTCATTTAATAAAAGTTTACTTATTAATGGCGCTACATTATAGAACCCTGCACGTTATTTAATTGTGCTTGAATTTGCGATAAGCGCTGAATCAAGAAGTCTCTGGTGCGGGTTATTTGAAATAAATTTAACAATGTTTGCTTGTTTAAAGCCAAAGGTGTGATTGCGCTGCAATGAATGAGAGAATAATGCACTTAGAGAATTTATTTTTTATATCTTTTTTTGTTCACTGAGCCTTTTTTCTTTCTATAATGTAGGACATTCATAAGTACACTTTCATTAAAAGAACATAATTATTTCCACAACCAAATAACATCGCAGCTCACAAGAGCCATGGTAGCCAACAAACCGGAAGTCCAAGACTCGAGTTACATCCTCATTTGGCCTCATTAGTTAGACATATCCGATTTGGCCTCCGGTTTGTTGGTTGTCATGGCTTCTGAGCTTCGGCGACGTTTGGCTGTGGAAATAATCATATATATATATATATATATATATATATATATATATATATATATATATATATATATTGAAAATTTTAACAGATTTCAGTGCCGTTTCAGTGTCATAATCATCTGTTTACTGTTTAGAAAATCCACTAGAGTTCATTCAAATCATTAACAATTGACGAAATGAAAAAAAAAAATGAAAATATCGAAGAATGGGATTCAAAGATGAACGCCATTATTCGATTTGCTTTCACTTCGTGAATCGCTGATGATTTGAGAGAAAGAGAGAGAAAGAGAGAGAGAGAGACGGAAGCGAGAGTAATAAACTACGTATGGAATGAGTGGAAGGCTGCCAAACAATATGCAATAAGATGGGATTAAATTAATAGATCGCAAGTTAATAAGAGATCGATCACCTGATTAGTTATTTACAAATTACGACTGATTAGAACAATTAAAATGGATATTTTATTTTTATAGATAATTCAATGAGGAATATTTTAGTATGTATTTTGTGTGTTTAAAATATAGAGGAAGAAAACCTTAGGGGAATAAACGCTGATTAACTTAGCTTTAGTATAAGAATAGATAAATATATGTTTTTTTTTCTTTTACCCACTTAAAGAAAAAAAAATAAAATATTGTTTTTGTTAACGTTGGCTGTCGAAGTGCATCGGCAGTAAGGCATAAAAATAGGTAACGTGGTTACATTGGTAGCGATGAGATCTTTTTTTTTCTGTTAGTTTACATCAGGTGTATAAAAAAAAAAAAAGATGGCGCCCGTGTTGAGAAATATTTTCTCCCCTTTTTTGGCTTACTACAAATCCCTTTGCTGTCTCTCTAACTGCTGACGTGTTTTTCTTCTCCCACAGTCGTTGTGTAAACTATATATATTGGAGATGGGAAAGCTTTATCTTCTGAAAACATAGTTATGAAGTCTATTAATATAAGTTCCGTCGTAGGTAACTATATATCTTCTTTGTTTGGGGAATTTTTAGATGTTTCTATTATTTAACTAGTTGCGTTAAGGAGAGTACTCCTCAGATTATCAGTTCTAAATAACATTCTTCTGGGGATTGCTGGTTCAATCCTTAGTCCGGGCGATAATAAGAATACAATTACGAATTATTCGTATTATTTGGATTTTTCGGACTACTAATCTGATCTTGAGTTTTATTTTTACAACAATGATAATGATGAGTTATTGTAGTCCGTAAGGACTCGTGGGGCAGTGATTAGAGTACTTGGAAAATCAATTGTAAAAGTGATATTCCCCTGAAGGTTGAAGGTTCAATTCTTAGTGTGGGCGACTGAAAAATACAATCGCGAATTACTTAGGATCTCTATCCAGTTATGGCTGACGGAACGAGAACATGCTACCCCCGTGAAGTAAATAAAGGGTTTCGTTCGAAATTCCGTCAGAATTCCCTAGTTTAATAGAAACATTCCCTAGCTCAACAGAAACATTCCCGAGTTCGACAAGATACACCTGAAGAAAGACGGAGGTTACATCGATCGAAACGCTGTGAAAATGACACTCAAGACGAATCAAAATAATACAAATAACCAATTCTCATCTAAAAAATTTAAAAGCATTATTACTAATTGCTGACGGAACGAAATCAAGTTATCCCCGTGAAATCGATAAAGGATTCCGTTAGAAATTCCATATAGGTTCCCAAGATTAGCATAAAGATTTCCGAGTTCGATAAACTGCACCTAAAGAAGGCCGGAGATTAGATCGACCGAAACTTTGTGAGAATAACATCTAAGATGAGAAAAGGAGTTGGCATAATCCCAATAATACAACTTATGTTTGTAATATTTTTGACATTTAAGAATTTCTTCTATTTCATGGAGTATTGTTGTCAAATTTCGACTGGTGAATCTCTGTCCATTTGAGGTTTTTTGATGAATTGTAGAAACGTATTTGTAATTTGATTGGCTCCAATCTTTCTTCTTCTTTGTAATCATTCTCTCTGTCTCTCTCTCTCTCTCAGACGTGATGTTGCTAGTCTCAGTGTTTTCTATAAATACTATTATGACATGTGTTTCTAAGAATTGTTTGATCTATTCCCTGCTTCCTTTGTTCCAGCTCGTTTGACTCATTGGTCTAGTAGTCTCCATCAATTCGTTGCTATAATACCTCATTGTAATACAACTTCCTATTCCAGTAGCTTCTTTCCAAAGACTGCAAGGTTGTGGAACTCTTCCTTCTCATCGTTTTCATATTTCAACTGGTGAATCTTTGTCTGATTTTTTGAGAGTTCTTGATAAATTGCAGAAGCGTATTTGTAATTTGGTTGGGCCCCATCTTTCTTCTTCTTTGTAACCCCCTCTCTCTCTCACACACAGACGTGATGTTGCTAGTCTCAGTCTTTTCTATAAATACTATTATGGCATGTCTTTCTCAGCGTACTCTTTTATGTAATAAGATTGTAATCTGGAATAATTGGTCTGTCAGGCTTCAACCAATAGGAAATCAGGGAATTTTAGAAAGGAGAAATTGTTATTTTTGTAATGGGAAATCGAATATATGAGTTTTTGATCCAAATACGAAGGGTGCAAGGTCAGTATAGTAATAATGTGTGAACTTCTTTCTGGTGATGACTGGGTCCGGTGGGAATACATAAGCAAATACGAACTACTTTCTCTAAAGGTGTTGGCGATCGTGCTGCTTCTCGTAGAATGTAATGTAGGATTTTATTATAACGAATAAATGTGTCTAAAACGGCGTTCTAAAGTTAAATAAGACGGTGGATAATAGTTTAGACATAATAGATTTGTATGTGGCATCTGTTATTGCAAACCTACGGTAATTTGGTCCAATTATTTAATTATATATAAATATATATATATATATATATATATATATAATTAAATAATTGGATTATTTAATTATATATATATATATATATATATATAATTAAATAAGTGGACCAAATTACCGTAGTTTTGCAATAACAGATGCCACATACAAATCTATTATGTATATATATATATATATATATGCATATATATATACATACATACATACATACATACATACATACATAGATACATACATACATATATATATATATATATATATATATATATATATATATATATATATATATATATATAAGGCGATTCTTCCATTCTTTTAATTTTACTTTTATTTTCATTTTATTATAACCCGACGTCCGAATATATATCTTTTAGTCATATGGGACAAGAGGGAGAAAGTAGCAACCCTAGTTGAAAATAACAAATACCAAAACCTTATGCATTACATGAAAAGAAACTGGAATCTTAAGAAGATATCCGTCATTCCAGTAATTATAGGAGCAACTAGACTCATGAAAAAGAATTTTTAAAAACTCCCAGTCGAATATACCAGGTGAACCAAGTGTAAGATAAATACAAACAATTGCACTCAGAAGAACAGTTAGAATTTAAAAAAAAAAGGTCTCTAAATTGGAGTGATTGAAATTGTGAGGAATGTATGACATCCGGTAGGATACACTATCCTCGTAAAAGCAAAACGACTAAAAAATTAAAACACGAGAAAAATCTTTCATTTTTTCCTTCGCTAAAAACATTACTTTTTTAAAAACAATTGATGCTTAATGTCGGTGTGATTCTTGGCAATACCTCAAGACGCAATCATCGTCCAAAAATAGCTTCTACCAAAGCCAGGAACCACGCCACAACCTTTCTAGTAAACCTTTCTAGTACAAAACATAACCTTTTTTATTTGTTTTGTTTTTCAGGACTTCCGACTGAAAGTGTGTGGACAGAAAACCACCCGAGGCAATCAAGTAGGTCTATAAAAAATTTTTTCATAAAACAATGGGGTCTTTCGGTGCTTCAAGTTTCTCTATTCACATCCCCCCTCGTCCCGGTGGAGGTGGTCGACTGGCTAATGTCACCGGGCGAACGTCCAGAAAAGAAAAACGGAACCCTTTCGCCGGAATAGAAAAGCAGAATTATGCCGAAGTAACCAAGACGTGTATGGAAAGAGGGATTTTGTTCGAAGATCCGGAATTCCCTGCCGACTACACTTCCCTATCTTCCGGATGCGGGAACTATATGATTGAATGGAGGAGGCCATCGGTATGTATCATAACAATCAAGTTATCACAAAATAATGGTTCTGATCCTAAACCAAAGTCACGTTAGTATCTTCCTGCAGTTTATGGTAAGTAGCCGGAAAACTGCGGAAAAAGCTGACGTGAACATAGCCAGACGATAAATTCAAAACGCTGAAAACAAAACTTTACCGCAACAACATAAAACTTAATGTAAGTTTAATTATATATAAATTTATATATATATATATATATATATATATATATATATATATATATATATATATATATATATATATATATATAATTAAAAAATTATAGTTAGTTACTCGACAGCTCCATCAATAAAGTCGATAATATCCAAAGAACCAAAAAAGATAGATAACGCAGGCTGCTCTTGCAGGACCAAAAATAGCTGTCCATTGGAGGGTAATTGTAAAGCTGAATCCCTTGTCTATGAGGCCACAGTAACGGAACAATCCACAAATATACCGGAAATATATATAGGTATGACAAAAGGCCAATTTAAACAAAGATATTATGCACATATGAGCTCCTTTAGAGCTAAAACAAGGATGAATACAGCATTAGCTACCCGCGTGTGGGAGCTTAAAGAAAAAAATACACCCTTTTCCATAAAATGGAGAAAAATAGAGCATAGACCAGCATACGTCCCGGAATTAAGTCAATGCTCACTCTGTAACGCAGAGAAATACTACATCCTCCGGTCCATTCATGACCCAAAAATAAAATGTTTAAATGTGAGGAGTGAAGCTTTGAAAAGTTGCATACATAGAAGGAAGGGTCTCCTAATAAATTGGATAAATGAAAAGAACAACACTTAGATGTTGTTTTTATATATATATATATAAGGAAAAAAATTGTAAATACATAAATAATTAGTCGGTAAACTTGGATTTTAATCGCAATTATATTATAGATTTTTAATTAATGTCATATATATATATATATTATATTTTATAAATGTAATTTATAATCTATTTCGAATTTAAAACTATAGAAAAATATAATAATGTTAATGAACTAGGGAAATCACTTAGGATAGATAAATACTCACTTCCCCAAACCTTGAAAGATTTGGGTTTTTAAAAAATAATTTTTAAACGTATTTCGAAATTTTTAAACGTGATTCGATATAATTAAAAATATATTTTTTAAAACTTTAAACGTATTTTTGGAAATTTTTAAATGTTCGATATAATTAAACGAATTTTTAAGTTTTTAACCGATACCAATACAGATTTTAAAGTTTTTATACATAAGGAAAGAGATTTTAAAATTAAATGGGGTTCAAATTAAAATCGATTCATATAAAAAAAACATTTTTTCGAGATTAGATCTTAAATTTAAATAATTCAAAGTTGAAAATTAGGTATTACATTACCCGATATATATATATATATATATATATATATATATATATATATATATATATATATATATATATATATATATATATATATATATAGAGAGAGAGAGAGAGAGAGAGAGATATAGATAGATAAAAAAAAAAAAAAAAAAAAAAGGGGGGGGATTAAACAAAACGAGATTTGAACGTGGATTCGCGAGGTATATATACTTCACACTTCCGGTTATAAGATAGACGAATATTGGCTGAAGAGAGCTCGATAAGGATACCTTAAACGGGCCTTATTATCGGGCTTGAAACCGACGGTACCAATGACCTGTCTCAACTAACAACTTTCTGTACACAAAATATATATATATATATATATATATATATATATATATATATATATATATATATATAAATTTATAACTTCATATATATATATATAATAACTTTATATATATATATATATATATATAAAATTTATTAAAAATTTGTTTTTTTGTAACAAATTTTTAAATGACTAATTTTTTTATTTAAATAAAAACATGGAAACAAATATAAACGAAAATCGACTTTTTTTCTTGGAAAATATTTAATAAGCTTTCTTCGCAGGAAAAGTTTCAATAAAATAGTTTAGGGTGTGACGAAAACAATTTTTTCATGGAAAATATTGAGTTTATTTTTGCGAGAAAAGATTCAATAAAATAAGCAATCTTTTCTTAGAAACAACTATGATCGAAAACAATATTGCTTTCAGAAAATTTTCGCAGGTTTTGCTTTTCTTATTTCTGGCTATGAGTCTTCTTTGCTATGAAATATTTAATTTTGCACACCCCATGTTTTGTCATCTTCGCTATTAAAACATTTTTTAAAATCTTTTTCCAATGAATCAATTTGATTGAAACTTGCCGTCTTCTAATTGCTGATTTACTTATCACGTCAGGTTCTTTTTATCCGACTGCTGTACCAGCTGCTTAGCGTAAACTGCCAGAAGATGCCAACGTGACTTTGGGTTCGGTTCTTTAACTAAAATGTTTTCGAGCTGTGTGAGATATATATCATGGTAATTCGCCAACAGATAAAGTATTTATATCAGAACAATTCCACATACAGGAAAGTAAATCGTACACTATCTGTATCATATGCACTTGTGAGAAGAGATTTCGTATTTATGCAGAATAAGGACCGCGTTAGCGTCAAAATTTTACGAGAAATTTACGTAAGACGCCGAAAGATTCCGAACGAATGTTTTGTGATTTGTTTTTCACGCAAACGCTTATTTTTTTTCAATTAAAAATAGATTATTTCTGTTATTACAAAGATAATTCAATGACAAACTCATCGAAAAAAAAAAACGAAATTATTTCTTGTTGCTACGAAAGAAAAATGGACAATTTTACGAAACTAAGAAAATAAAAATTCAGAAAAAGAAATATTCATTATAAACTAAGTTTCATATTTATTGATTGCGAACAAAACTTTTTTAAAGATTTTTTGTATGATTTTTTTTTTACAATATTATTATTCAAATCAAGATAAATATTTCCTTTTTATATAATAAATCAGGAGAATAATGAGACCAGTAGAAAAAAATAATTATCGGTTAAATATTCACACACAGACAGATACACACATACATCTACTGCTTTACGTGTTTCGTCGTCTACGAACCATCAGGGTGGCTGAATGATCTCGCTTGATTCACCTACCCTGATGAGTCGTAGACGAGGAAACACGTGTCAGTACATAATTATATATATATATATATATATATATATATATATATATAATGCTATCTTTTAGTATATTTATACCATTTATATATTGTGTACAGGTAAGTCATCAGAACACGTTATTAATAGTGGTTGCTTGAATTGCTTTGTTTTAGTGCATATCGACTGTTTTGGGGTTAATTAAAACCGACTTCAGTCATTTGAGAAAAAAGATTTTATGCTTCACGTTCTTTTTATCTTCAAATATTTATTCATAGCATTTGGTTTGTATGTTTTGTGGGAGAAAGGTGTTGTTTATGTTTTCCATTTTGCAAAGGAAAAAACAAACAAAAAAACAATGTTTAGTGTGTTCATATTTGGATTCTTCGGGATACTGTTCTCTTCTTGTGTATCATTTTCACAACGTTTCGGTCGATGTAACCTCCTACCTTCTTCAGGTGTATCCTGTCGAACTTGGGAATTTGGATGTTTTGTTGTTTTCTTTTCCTTTTAAGGGAAATGTTTTCCATAATGTTCTACTGTTAAAGTGTTTTTTTATTCAATAAGTCTGAAGAAAGGCTGTTCATGTGAAAATTTTCAAACGCCATAATGTTTGAATTTGTCCAAATGGTCTTGAAACAATTGTAACAAACAATGAAATACACTTTTTGTTGCTATCAATCCATTCTTTGCAGTCTTCGTTTTTGTTAAAACAGTATATATATATATATATATATATATATATATATATATATATATATATATATATATATATATATATATATATATATAGTAATTTATAAAATATATATGGCCATTAAGCTACACTGAATATTCGGCGTTTCATCCCCTCTAGGATTCCTCAGGCTTATGCGTGAATTCTGTGGTTGGTTATCGTTTTTATATGGTCCTCTTCTATTGAGGATTTAGTTAGCAAATCAGCTTTCTAGTATCCACCGCGCCTCTTCCTATCAGCCAATGGGCATGCATTTTATCGAACAAAGGAACTGTTTTAAAACTAAGTTAGTGTTTTTTTTTGTTAGTTTATATATAAATGTACATATGTGTACATACATATATGCACATATATATACATTTATATATACATACATAGATGTGTGATCGCTTATGTATATTCGTGTTTTTTAATCTATTTATTTGCTTATTTTCTATTGTTTTTTTTTTAGTTTTAAAACTATTTTGTATCACTATCCTAGAGTAAATTTTATTTTGTGAACACAGTTATTTGCTATTTCTCTTCTACAGTTTAATAGATATTGGGGTTCTTTAAAGTACAGGATAGCAAATTTTTCATGAAGGCATAATCTACATGGGTCGTCTAGATGCCTACACGTGGTAGCTTGTCTTATTATTTTCCATTCGACTACCGCCATATATATTTTATGAATTACTCACTATAACTCTACATACGTATTGAGCACTTTTGAAGTAAATACTTAAAGTTTACGCATAAATCTATACTTTCGTATATTAATTTTATGTGAGTAAATGAAATAGTTATATATATATATATATATATATATATATATATATATATATATATATATATATATATATATATACTAGCAGAGTGCCTGGTATTGCTCGGTCTTAAAATACGCTTAAATATATTTTGATTAATGTAGATTTCGTATTTATTATTATACTAGCCCGGCATTGCCCGGGTTTTTGGAAGTGTGTGCTTAGCAAAAAAAAAAAAAAAAAAAAAAAAGAGTGATAGTAGCCAGGCAGGCTCGAACCCGTACCGTGAAGGAGGGAAAGAACGTGAAAACAAAACGTGACGTCTTTTTTTTGGGCGCCCATCACAAAACCGGAAGTGACGTAGGTTTAAATTAAGCCGAGTCAATTTTTCCTTCGACGTTAATGACTGAGCTATGAAGACATATTTGCTGTAAAGCTAAAAATTAAAACATGAGCCAATAGCTACTACGTTATGCATACATATTCGTAATGAGGGCGCTCGACCTTCATCTTGAAAATTTCATTTTTTTTTTTAATTTTCATATTTTTCACCGATTTTCCCCAGCTAAAACCCAAATATAAAGTTTCGCATGGGTTTAAATACCTTATATATGAAGTTTGATGTCTGTAGACCAAAAACTTTAGGAGGGGTTTGGTAGGCAATTTTTTAAAACGATAATATATACGCAATCATAAATATATGTAGAAAGAAGTTTTTGTTTACTATAACCTTTTTACGCAAATATTATGCAAGTATAAATCATGTAGAATATCTGCATGAATATAATTACAAGTAATAGTTAACTAAAGACGATCATCACATAAGGAAACCGAACAAACTAATATAGAATTACTTAAAATGAATGTTTAAATAAATATGCAAATTAGCTAGATCTTTTGCAAATTAATGCAATTCTACGATCCATATATAACAAAGTTATGTTTTCTTTTTTTAGGATCAAAGTGTAGTATCTGTCCTGTTCACTTCACTATTTTGGTCTCGGTTAATGGAGGGAAAATCCTTCATGACTGATATATTTTTTTTATTTTTGTTACAAACCAGAGTGCCCCTTTTTGGGAAGCTGGTTTCCCTCCACATTAAAAACCGACCTTGTGTCTAACTCTGCCCTCGTGGGGAGGCAAGTAAACAGCAACAAAAAGATAGAAAAACAGGATTTGGGCCTTCTGACCGGGATCAGTGTGTGGTATCTGTTCTGGTGCTACCTTTAGTTAATTTGTTCTTGGTCAATGGAGAAGAAACCCTCTATACTGAGAGAATTATTACTTTTGGCTACCGCCAGAGTGCCTCTTTTGGGGGAGCTGGTTTTCTCCTACATTAAAAGCGACCTTGTGTCACATTTTGCTTTCGTGGGGAAGCAAATAAATACCAATAGAAAAAAGGGTTTTTAATATGAATATCAAATTCACACACACACACACACACACACACACACACACACACACACACACACACACACACATATATATATATATATATATATATATATATATATATATATATATATATATATATATAAAGCTGAACGTCCGTGTATGTGTCTGGTCACGAATAGGCTCCTATATGGTTGACTATTATAGAAAACTGATTACATATAATGATAGAAGATGTATCGAGACACAGGTATGTTTGATCTGGCATATTGATGATTCATTAAAATTATGGGGTCTGCGTACGCACCTGGTCCACAAAGTATGGGAAATAAAAAATTAAAAAAAAACGTTTACATGTGTTTTTGATATAGATGTACATAATAATACTTTGATAAGTATGTTTTAACTTAAATAGGGATGGTATAATAAAATTGTGGGGTCTGCGTTCGCGCCTGGCCTCCGTGGAATGGAAATAGGCACAAACTTTAATAAAGACTTTTCATATCTATCTGCGTAAGTATACTTTGATAATTATGTTTCAGTTTAAAGAAATATGGTATAATAAAATTGTGGGGTGTTCGTTCGCACCTGACCTCCATAGAATGGAAATATGTCACAAAGTTTAACAAGGTTTTTAAATATAGATCCACAGAATATTGTTTCAGTGTGAACAGGTATGGCATAATAAATTATGGGGTTTATCTATTTTATTTTTACTTTCACCATATTTTGCTTTGGTTTTGATACCCCCAAATTCGAAGCTATCTCTTTACAACCCTTCCTTTTCATAACCTATCATACTTTCGTAAATCAGAGTCCATTTTCTGTAGGCTGTTTTTGAACCCAGTCAACGACGGGTACTTTTGCTAGTATATATATATTGGAGAATTAAGAAAAAAGCGGTCAACATCAGCGCAAATACAACATTTTCACCTCACGGGCGTTGAATACTCTCTCTCTCTCTCTCTCTCTCTCTCTCTCTCTATATATATATATATATATATATATATATATATATATATATAATTATTTTTTTACTATAATAATTAAATACCTACAGACACTAGTGTTTCATCCTTTCGGGATTCTTCAGTGCAGGGTGTCACGATTACTACCAGTCGAACGATTCGAACCCCGCGACACGAGACATAAGTGAACGTGTCTGTGTGTCTATGTGTCTGTGTACATTTTCCTTCGCAATATCTCTGTTAATTTTCAGTCTACAGACTCGAAATTTGATATACATATACACTGTACTGAGATTTTGGAAAATCTATGTGATTGGTTTTCGGCCAAAAATTTGGCTGTTAAGGGGTCAAAGTTCAACGATTTGACCTTTGAGAACTCTACCAAACTCCTCCGACAATTTGTGATCTGAACACTTTAAATTTTAGATATAGGTTCCTTGGACATGGATCTAAGTTAATAACTTGATTGAGCCCAAAACAATAAATCTTAAGGGGTCAAAATAGGGGACAAAGTTTAAAAAATTGACCGTTATTTATTTATTTTGTTTCTCTCAGCATACACCTCCAAACACCCGGGCAACGCCGGGCACCCATGCTAGTATATATATATATATATATATATATATATATATATATATATATATATATATATATATATATATATATATATATATATATATATATATATCCAGGATAAATGTTTTCGCATGTTTTATTTCCTTTAAGGGAAATGTCTTTACATATTGTTCTATTGTTAAAGTGTTTTTTATTCAATAATCTGAAGAGAGGCTGGTTATGTGAAAATCTTCAAACGCCATAACTTACAATGAAATACACTTTTGGTTGTTATCAATTCTTTCTTTGAAGTCTTGGTTTTGTTAATACGGTATATGAATGCTCAATTATAAATTATGATAATTTTGTAGCTTACAATTGAAGTCATCGCTTTTTGGCTCAAAATTCATTGGTATATGAAGATTTACTGAATTATACAAACCTAGTAAAATTCAGTATATTACAAACAAGTATATATATATATATATATATATATATATATATATATATATATATATAGGCATCACCACTTATCAAGGCCAAGAGTTCACTCGTGGATAATGGTTAAAGAGTGTACAGTAGAAATTGGACAATATAGTAATCGTTAGTAATGGAATTCGATAAATTTGTTAACAAGTGGAACGGCTCATCAAGAACTTGTTTACGTTAGACTTGAAGACAACCATATTATAGTCAGCTGGAAAGCAGGAAAACGGAAGACTATTCCACAGGCGTTCAGTTCTAAGAAAGAAGCTTTGTTCATGGAATCTACGTTTAGGTTTTGGCAGAGATAATGTGTGGGAGGAATTATTGATAGTGTTTTCAGCTAGACGAATGTTTCTTGTGAAAGTTTGGCAAGGGGGACCATAGACTGAAGTTCACTCGAACATTTTCCATGAAAATAACGATACAGCAGAGACAAACTCGCAACATCTCTTCTGTGAGACAGAGGTTGCATATATGTGTTGTTATATATATATATATATATATATATATATATATATGAGTGTGTGTGTGTGTGTGTGTGTGTGTGTGTGTGTGTGTGTGTGTGTGTGTGTGTGTTCATAATAAAATTAAGTCAATATATTTAATTTGGGGAGAATAAGAAATTTTTTCTTGAACCATACAACTGCCTATCGTTAACCTTAATAATTTTAAAATATCCAAATATCTCTTATCTGGGGGAAATGAATAATTTATGGTCGTAAATTATGAGTCGAGATGTGTATCGAAATTCTAAATATGATGTGTTAGATTACGTAAAGAGAAAAATTCGACTTCAAAGTTAAGAATAGAAATTAAGTTAACGTGTCACATGAAGTGACGTTAGAAAACCCGGAAGTCAAGAGAGGATACGTGGCGAATGGGAAGTTTGAGAAACTGCGTGCCTCCTGAATTGTTTGTAGGCAACCGTAAATTGCGAGTTGAGATCTGCCCATTAAGATTGTATGTATGATCTGTTACTGTTGTGGTTCCCACCATACGGAAAATAATAGACTCTCCCGATTACTATGAAGACAGAGAGAATATGCTTCTCGGTGTTATGCGTTCTATGCAGTTAGCTTGATGTGTAATCACATTTTTTATTTGCTGTAGTTGTTTCTCTTTTCAATATATTTTGTTTCCGCTAAATACCAAATTGTGTCTTTCTTCTGGACCGTGACTGGTCAACAATGGCGATATGGGATTATTAAGGAACTCGAATCTGTCACCTACAAGAATTACATAGAAAGGATTTTCCGCTTTAAGTTAACATTAACGAATTAGGTTAACGTGTCGAAGAAAGTGGCATTATGAAATAGGAAGTCCAGTGGTAGTTGGGAAGCTATGTATTTGTAGACTGTGTAAAAACATGCAAATACTCTTCTTATTATCGTTTGTACTGATTTTTTGGAGTCTCTAATAATTTTAATGTCATTTTATTATGAAGGAAATCTGCAATGATCCCAAGTTCTTTGTTGGTGGAGCATCCAGATTTGATGTGAAGCAAGGAATGTTAGGTAAGTAGAACGAGTTATTATTTAAAACATTTTATAATGCGTATAAATCATTGTATAAGAAAACCATTATATAGGATCAGTGACCCACTGTATAACATTATTGAACCATTTTACAACATAGACAAACTATTGTATGTAACAGAACCGCTAGCGTTTGTAGCAACAGCTGCATGATAAATATGCAAATGTCCAAGCTAGTGTGCGAATTGACGTCACAACGGAAGAAGAGAAGGGAAAGAAAAGTAGAGAAAAAAAGGACACATATGGACGGAAAAGGATGGCAAACACACGTGCGTGGCAGAGGGCCGGCAAGGCATACCGGCGTGAGGTAGACGTGTTCCCAGTTGGCGATGTGAGAGACTTCTAAAGCACATGTTAAATACGTCAGTGGGGTTTTAAGCACATGTTGGGGAGAGAGGAACTGTAAGAAACAAAACAAAAAAAAATGCAAGCGTTGTTTGGAAAGTAACGGAAATAAATGGCTTTTGCTTAAACTGAAAAAAAAAGCCGAGTCGAGTTTCTTTCTTTTGTTTGTTTCTTTGCGATTGTCTCAGACACAACGTGTTGGGTCCAAATGTTAACATGTAATGACACTGTTGAAAAAGATTAACGACTACGTGACATGGACACACTATCGTATAACATGGTCAAACTATTTTATAACGTTTTATGACATAATCGCTTACCAAGGAGAATTTAGACAACTAAGTGTGTAGTTTAAAACTGTATGCAAAGATTGTACAAGTTAATACATGCTCTAAAAGTGAACCATCTCATTTTTATTTTCATATAACGTTAGATATCTACACAACTTGATATAGCAAGAAAACATCAACTGTTCAGTACGTACATATAACTATTGTAATGTTACTTAATTTACAAATCTACAAATTTCAATGTCACTACTTGTTGTTTTGTTAATTTTGATAAAGAAAAACACTGTGATGGGTGAATAGAAGATCATATTAAATTAATGTGTTTCTGTTTTACATTAAGGCTTTTTACCGTGAATAATATTTTGTAATTTTACATTTCAGTTTATAAATCTTAAAAGATAATTACAAGTCCTTGCACCATGGGACGTTTCGGTGTGGGGTGGGGCTGTTACATCCTGGTACAGCAACCAGCTCGCAGGTTGTTAAACAATAAAACAATAGTCACATCCCTTTTAGATCGAAGAGTTGATATGTCATCTGCTACCTCTGCTTGGCGGTTCTAGTGTCGAGTTCTCGGCAGCATTACTGGGAGGATTTCTCCATAAAATTAATTTTCTCCAGAGAACTATCTTCTGGAAAGTATACACTGTACAAAATAAGTGAACAACGGTGTTTTATATAATATATTCTTTTATTTTAACATTTAAGAAGGGAGATTTTTAAGAACTCAAGAGTTGAGGCATGCGGTTCCGATTTCAATTTTATTACCGCCGCGAAAGGTGTTCAAATTTCAAATGGTCAGCAAATCTCTCACGGTGGCAAAAAACGAGAAAGAAAAGGAGAGAAAGAAGAGAAAGAAGAAAAGAGACATACATACATATTAATATAATCCGAAGAAAGAAGGAATATGCGATTTTGACCAAAGTTAACACCTTACACAGCCTAACATCACAAGTGCATTTGAGAAGTTTTGTTACCACGCAAGCAGAAAGGTCCGATATATAAAATCAACAGTTGGTTCTTGGATCTGACAGAAGCGTGTTTGAAATGAATGTTTCTCTTGAAAGCACAATTGGACCATGGTACTTGACTTTTTCATTTTAAATTCAATCCATTATCATCGCACAGCCAGTAATGCGAGGCATATAAAATCAATAGTAGGTTCTTTGATATGACAGGGGCACGTTCGAAATTATTGTTTCTGCTTAAATCACAATTGAAGCATGATACTTTTGCATTTAAAACTTTAATTCAAGCCATCTATATATATATAAAAGCGAAAATGTATGTATGTATGTATGTATGTATGTGTGTTTGTGTGTATGTTTGTGTGTCTGCTAAAAACTTTCGACAGACACGACGAAAATTCATAAACTCGGTATCATATTGAAGCTCCATCATTCGCACGAAAATATCGTAAAATTGGCCAAAAACGTTAATTTTTTCACCCCGAAATCGACAATTTTTGACAGGGGGGTCAACAAAAACGGTCCTCTCGTGAGGACGACCGGTTCTGCGCATGAGTCAAATGACGTCATGACCTGATTTACTTTTAATAGTTGAAGAACTGACTAAATTTCATGTACGTTGCGTTAGCTCAGTTGGTTAGCGCGTTGGTTCATTATCTAAACGTTTTGGGTTCGAATCGTGGTGTGAGATGTCTTTTTTTTTCGATTTTTTTAAATTTAAATATGTAACCAGTGTTATTTAAGCCATTTTTCACGTAAGTTTCGTTTTTCTGCCTCTTTTATTTTACTTCGCTTATTCTTAGCGACACCCAAAAACATCCAGGTACCCACCGATTTTTTAAATGTTAATATCGAAACAGGCTTATTTAAGCCATTTTTCACGTGTTTTTTTTTTTTTTTTGGTTTTAACGTTCGTTTTTCTGTTTTTCTTTTTGTTTTTTCGATTTTTACATTTAACATCGTTTGTTTGCCTTACGTTAGTTTTTGTGTGTTTTTTTCGATGTTTTGATTACCCCCCCCCCCGCTTAAGTTTTAACGTTCGTTTTTATGTTTTCTTTTTTTACTTCGCTGGTCATTGACCTCATTTGCTGAATAGATTTTGCTTACGTCGTCGTCGTCGTCGTCGTCGTCGTCGTCGTCGTCGTCGTCGTCGTCGTCGTCGTCGTCGTCGTAACGCTCTACGACTTCCGCGTGAGCACCTGTCAATTTGATTCTTATTTAAATAAATTCAAACATCTTTCAGTAACTCATTCTGGCTGGCCGAACGGTTCATGTTTTTTTCACATTTTATTTTCAAACTTCGCCTCAAGGCTTCGAGTTCAATCCTACCCCCCACCGGTTTCTTACCAACTTTACCCTCACCCCCACCCGGTTTCTTTTTTATTTAACAGTACACACACCTCCAAACACCCGGGCAACGCCGGGTACCCCCGCTAGTCTATAAATATAAAGCGAAAATTTGTGTATGTATGTTTGTTTGTATGTATGTATGTATGTGTGTTTGTGTGTCTGCTAAAAACTTTCGACATACACGAAAATTCACAAACTCGGTATCATGTCGAAGCTCCATCCTTCGCTCGAAAAAAATCGAAAAATTGGCCAAAAACGTTAATTTTTTCACCCCAAAATCGACAATTTTCGACAGGGGGGTTCAACAAAAACGGCCCTCTCGTGATGACGACCCGTTCTATGCATGCGTCAGATGACGTCATGACCTGATTTACTTTAAATAGTTGAAAAACTGACAAAATTTCATGTACGTCGCGTTAGCTCAGTTGTTTAGCGCGTTAGTTCGAATCGTAGTGTGAGATGTCTTTTTTTTTCGATTTTTTAAATTTAAATATGTAACCAGTGTTATTTAAGCCATTTTTCACGTAAGTTTCGTTTTTCTGCCTCTTTTTTTTTTTTTACTTCGCTTATCCACACACCCAAAAACATCCGGGTACCCACCGATTTTTTAAATTTTAATATCGAAACAGGCTTATTTAAGCCATTTTTTTTTCGATTTTTATATCTAACATCGTTCGCTTGCCTTACGTTAGTTTTTTTTGTGTTTTTTTTCGATGTTTTGATTACCCTCCCCCCGCTTAAGTTTTAACGTTGTTTCCCTTTTTAATTCGCTCATAACAAACAAACCTGGTCATTGACCTCATTTGCTGAATAGCTATTGCTTACGTGCGTGCACCTGTTAATTTGGTTCTTACTTAAATAAATTCAAACATCTTTCAGTAACTCATTCTGGCTGGCCGATTTTATTTTCAAACTTCGCCTCACGGCATCGGGTTCGATCCTACCAACTTTTACCCCCTCCCCCGGTTTCTTTTTTATTTAACACTACACACACCTACAAACACCCGGGCAACGCCGGGTACCCCCGCTAGTTATATATATATATATATATATATATATATATATATATATATATATATATATATATATATATAGTTTTTATAAAATCAACAGTATGGTTCTAAACTGCATTGTGGACTAAGTCACCGCAGGGAATCATGTGAAGTTTTCTCCTCGTGCACCGTGATGGATCCCTGACTAGAGCAGGCAATCAATTGAGCTGATTAAAATATGGGCTATTTTATTGATTTCGATGACAATAAAGATATGAAAGTGGGAAACATTCGTTGATCATCATTCAATCCCGGGTAACGTCGGGTCTTCCTATAAGTATACCAATAATTTTAACTCTGTGTGTTATTTTTTATTTTTTTTATTTTTTCTCTCTGAAGGTGATTGCTGGCTTTTGGCTGCCATCTCATCGCTGACAATGAACCAGAAACTGCTCAACCGCGTCGTCCCGCCGAATCAGCATTTCAACATCAATTACACAGGATGCTTCCGGTTCAATCTCTGGAACCAGGGCAAATGGGTGGAGGTTCTGGTCGACGACAGATTACCCACGCAGAATGGCCGCCTCATCTATATGCACTCGGTCGAGGAAAATGAATTCTGGGGCGCACTCCTGGAAAAAGTCTACGCAAAGTAAGTGCCCTTCTCTGATTTGATTTGTAACCACTGGGGATTGGGGATGAGAATGAACCAATAAGATAGCAGAATCGTTTCATAAAATACATTGAATCGCTTTGAATTATTTAGTCATAGCTTTCTGTCTTGACACAAGAAGACCACTATGTTATGCTGATATTGACTAGATTAATTCTTTATTTGGAAAAGCTTCTCTGGCTGGATTCATGCTGCCCCTTTCTTTTTGTTGTGTAGGGGGGGGTCTTATTGGAGAAATAATGGGGACTCATAATACACGAATAACGATGGTGATGACAATACTGAGGGGAGAAGACATTTATAACAGAGGGGAATGATTCTTGGGGACTTGATATTATTAATACGTACTGGGAGATATGATGCAACAGTTCTTAACACATATAGAGGGGAGGAGATACTTCACTTATGATGGAGGAGGCACATTAAGGGGGTGATACAAGAGTTTGTTTATAGATGAATATACAAAACACGTTTACCTTTTCGGTTGTAAGGAATGACGACACGAGACAACACAGTTACAAAATATTAATGGTGATCGCTTTATATTCATCTGTCGGCCGATCGATAAAGTCAGGAATTCAAACCTGTACAACTAAATGGCCCGCTTTCCTTCTTTCGCTTCTAAGGGGCCCCCCTCTCGATCTCTCCTGATTCTCTCTAACTGACCCTGTCTCATCAATTCCCTAACTTTGAACCCATAGATTCAAGATATTGAGAAATTTCTTTTGTTTATGACGTCAGAAGTGTACTGTCGATCAACGTGACTATATCACCTTTTCTACACATGCCCGTCAAAACATACAATAAAGAATTCTCAATTCTAATTGTTTAATATCTAACCTATTTTTAAACAATATTTTTTAATTCGCATTGTCCATTCTTTTAACTGACATATTTAATATCCAGATTTCTAAAAGAATGGACAATCGACTCGTTTTCTGACATAAATAATATTTAGCTATTTAATCGAATTAACAATGGACTGCATTCCTAAGAGTTCCTATATCCACTTGCCTACATGGTTCGATTCTAGCCTTTTCCTAACATTATTTTCGCTTACCTAGTCTGCTTCTTACTTACATGAGAAGGGGGCAGCCCTTTCATGCAACATTTTCTTTCTTTTCTTTCTTTCTTTTTTTTTTGTCTTTTGTTTTTTGCTTGGGATCACTACGTAACATAATGCATGCGAAATGACATCACCGGTAAAGAAAAATAATGTATAAAACAGAGAAAGAGTACATTAGAGACGTGGATAACGTTCGCGATCACGTGCGAGGCGTGAGCGATGCTCGAGAAGACAATTTTGTGAGATATGTCACAGCGGTAACAAGAGCATGAGGAAATAATTGTTGTTGTACAACAAAAAAAGCGAGTTGAAATTCTTTTTTATTTTGTCTTCTTTACGACTGTATTCCTCCGTCATAACCTCTTTTGCATAATCACTCTTACATCGTAACCAAACAGTTCAAGGTTCACGAGCATCTGTATGTATTCATGTATTCTTCTGTCTCTCCACATCATTACCACGTCTGAATGTAAATTGCAAATTAACACATCATGATTGACAATCATTTTATGCTATAATTAACATGGAGAAGAAAAAACATGACACATTGCGATTTAAAGGTTATAAGGAGGACGGGACATTGTTATATGTTTATGCTGAAAAAACAAACTTTTTAACTTCCACTTATACTCTCCAGAAGTGAGTAACTTCCCTTGAGCTTTCTTTCTTTCATTAAATAAACTGCATTACTCTTAGTCGCTGAGTAGTTCTCAGTAAAATAACGCTTTTTCAAGCATCCCCGGACTTGGGCTATTTTTATTACAATGTTATTTTAAAAACATGCTATTTATTTTTAATTTCTGTAATTAAATAACAATATCAGCATTTTCTTTTTACATCTGAAGATTTTTTACATCTAAAGATTTATTTTACATCTGAAATCTTTTTTTACATCTGAAAAATTTCTTTTTACATCTGAAGATTTTTTTTACATCTAAAGATTTATTTTACATCTGAAATCTTTTTTTGACATCTGAAGATTTTTTACATCTAAAGATTTATTTTACATCTGAAATCTTTTTTTTACATCTGAAGATTTTTTACATCTAAAGATTTATTTTACATCTGAAATCTTTTTTACATCTGAAAATTTTTTTTTTACATCTGAAGATTGTTTTACATCTAAAGATTTTTTGTTTACATCTGAAGATTTTTTTACATCTAAAGACTTTTTTTACATCTAAAGATGTTTTTTACATCTAAGATTTTTTGCTTACATCTAAAATTTTCTTTTACATCTGAAGATTCTTTTTACATCTGAAGATTTCTTTTTACATCTAAAGATTTTTTGTTTACATCTAAAAAAATTTTTACATCCGAAGATTTTTTTTTTTACATCTAAAGACTTTTTTACATCTAAAGACTTTTTGTTTACATCTGAGGATTTTTTACATCTGATGATTTTTTTTACATCTGATGATTTTTTTTTTACACCTACAGATATTTTTAACATCTGAAAAATTCTTTTACTTCTGATTGTATAACATGATTGAACCATTTTATAAGAAGATTTTTTTAACATCTGAAGATTTTTTCGCATCTGAAGATTTTTTTTTACATCTGAGGATATTTTTTACACCTAAAGATTTATTTTACACGTGAAGATTTTTTTTTAATCTGAAGATTTTTTACATCTAAAAGTTTATTTTACATCTAAAGATTTTTTTCATCTAAAGATTTTTTTACATCTAAAGATTTTTTTACATCTAAAGGTGTTTTTACATCTAAAAACATTTTACATCTAAAGATTTTTTTACATCTAAACATTTTTTTTACATCTAAACATTTTTTTACATCTAAAGATTTTTTTCATCTAAAGATTTTTTTACATCTAAAGATTTTTTTACACCTAAAAACATTTTACATCTAAAGATTTTTTTACATCTAAAGATTTTTTTCATCTAAAGATTTTTTTACACCTAAAAACATTTTACATCTAAAGATTTTTTTCATCTAAAGATTTTTTTCATCTAAAGATTTTTTTACACCTAAAAACGTTTTACATCTAAAGATTTTTTTACATCTAAAGATTTTTTTTACATCTAAAAACATTTTACATCTAAAGATTTTTTTACATCTAAAGATTTTTTTTACATCTAAACATTTTTTTTACATCTAAAGATGTTTTTTTACGTCTGCAGATTTATTTTACATCTGAGGATTTAATTCCGTTAAAATCAGCAAAAACTGATTCCGTTTTTCTTTTTTGTTTTCGTTTTTATTCAGAGTGAATGGTTCTTATGAATCTTTGCGTGGAGGCACAACTACAGAAGCGATGGAGGATTTTACTGGAGGAATTACAGAACAAATTGACTTGAAGTCGCCACCAAATAAGTTGTTTAGTATCATGCAAAAAGCTTTCCAGAGATGTTCAATGATGGGATGTTCGCTTGATGTAAGTATATATGTATGTCATTGATTCGTTCCTGGCTTCCTTTGTTGCAGTTCTTTTTCTTCGTCGGACTAGTGGTCTCCATCAATTCGCTTTTTCGATAACTCATTTTTATATATTTTTAATATGGTAACATGTGCAATAAATACAGAGAGATAAAATACAACAAAAACAACGCTCATTACTTCTCGTTAAAGGTTAGTAGGTTCTCTTTTTTATATATAAAAGAGAAGCTATTGACCTACAAGGGGCGTGCAACAAGTAATGCCCCTGACCCACTTCCCATAGCAGTAGAGCAACAAAACTTGACGCAGTTATTAGTCTTTCTCTACATAGGAACCACCCAGAGTTATGCATTTCTCCCATCGTTTGATGCAGCTCTGGAGACCGTTTTTGTAGAACACCTCAGGTTGGTCCTCCAACCACGACGTAACTTCAGAAATCAAGGCTGCATCATCTGGAAAACGCTTTCCTTTCAAAAACAACTTCATAGCTGGGAAGAGGTGAAAGTCAGAGGGTGCAATGTCAGGAGAGTAGGGAGGATGGGGGAGGATTTCATAACCACTCGCCTGTGCTTCTGATCTGGCGACATGCGAGTTGTGCACCGTCCTGCAGGAGGAGGGTACCTTTGCTGATCTTGCCCCGCCTCTTGATTTTGATAGCTTCCCTTAATTTTCTCAAAAGTGAAGCATAAAGGCTCCTGTAATTGTGGTACCCTTTGCTAGGAAATCTGTCATCACTACTCCGTCCTGGTCCCAGAAGACTGTGAGCATGACCTTGCCAGCAAAGGGCTGCACCCTTGCCTTCTTTGGAGGTGGTGAGTCTAAGTGCTTCCACTGCATTAGCTGGGCTTTGGTCTCTGAATCATAGTGATGGACCCAGGTTTCATCCTGAGTAATCAGTCTTTTGAAAAAATTTGACTCATCTTCTTGGCACATCTTCAAATTCATTCTCGAGCACTCGACGCGTTCTCGCTTCTAGAATGGTGTGAAAACCTGGGAATCCATCTGGCAGACACCTTATGCATATGCAAATGGTCATGAATGATAGTTTCCACAGACCCTGTACTAATCTTGATATCTTGGGCTATTTGGCGAATAGTAATGTGCCGATCTTCCAAAATGGCAGCCTCAACTTGACGGACAGATGCCTCATCAATGGCAGAAGGGGGGGGGCGGCCAGGTCTGAGAGCTGTTTCCACAGACTTCCGGCCATGTTTGAATTCACGATGCCAGCGTTTTACAAGGTCATATGATGAAGCATTATCACCATAAGTTTCTTTCATTTCATCAAAAGTCTCCTGTGGTGTGCGTCATTTCAAATACAAAAACCGGATCACTGCTCGACATTCAACAGGCTCCATTTCACACCTGATTCAGTTCAAACACCTGTAAAACAGAAACCACAATTAGTTCAGAGTTGTAATTTAGCACATAACCCGTAGATATAAATCATTGCACATACAAAATTTCAGCTAGATCAGACAACTGGAAGTGGGTAAGGGGCATTACTTATTGCACGCCCCTTGTATATATATATATATATATATATATATATATATATATATATATATATGTGTGTGTGTGTGTGCGTGTGTGTGTGTGTGCGTGTGTGTGTGTGTGTGTATGAATAAAAAATCAATACGAAAAATATATAAATGTTCATATATTTTTTCTGTATTTATTTTCTGTGTGTTGACGTGTAGGAATACGAAAACAGTCTTTTGAAAAAAAAAAAGATTGTTTCCTTCAAAAGCACACAATTTCAACCGATACTTCGATCTTCCTCAGTGTGAATGATAGAAAACATGAGTGTGCGGGCAGAGTAAGCAGCGGGAGGAAGGGCACGGGTATAGCTATTAAGGTAAAGATCTATTTGAATATTTCACTTCCACCATTTTTTACTTGGAATGGTCAGCTACTTGTTTGGCCTCTATTCAAAACGAAGTCTTTCATAAAACTTTGAATTGGACACCCACGCATACCATGAACATACTCGCATATGTGAACATACATACATACATACATATATATATATATATATATATATATTTATATATATATATATATATGTATATATATACATACATATATATATATATATACATACATATGTATATATATACAAACATATATATTTACATACATATATATACATACATATATATATTCATACATATACATATATATATATATATATATATATATATATATATATATATATATATATATATATATGACAGCCCCTTCAAGAAACTCGTTTCTTATCGTTGAGCACTTTCAGTTGAATTAAGTCGGTCAATTTAGCTCTTATGCATAGATCATCGTATAACGATTAGATCACTCTGTGC
Source organism: Euprymna scolopes (assembly GCF_053919585.1). Taxonomy (NCBI): domain Eukaryota; kingdom Metazoa; phylum Mollusca; class Cephalopoda; order Sepiida; family Sepiolidae; genus Euprymna; species Euprymna scolopes. The sequence continues at coordinate 47,727,613 of NC_136513.1, forward strand.
CTGACGTAAAGAACATTTAAAATTAAAATGTTTAAATTCAACGTTATTTCACGCGGTTAATGGTAACCGAATGGATACGGTCTTTGCTAAGCGAGCTAGAAATGGCTTGTGTTGCCGAGTTCGAATCTGTCGACTAGTGTTAATCGTGACACCCTGCACTGAAGACTCCCGAAAGGATGAAACACTGGTGTCGGTAGGTATTTAATTATTATAGTAAAAAAAATAATTATAAATATATATATATATATATATATATATATATATATATATATATATATATATAGATAGATAGATAGATAGATAGATAGATAGATAGATAGACATACATACCTTATTAGTATTTTTTAAACTAAAATTTTAATATGTTAAATTCCGGTAATGTTCATATACCAATAATATTAAAGTCCCGATCCAGACACTGGCCGCAAGTTGGCGATCCTTGCTTTACGATATCGTAGTATTTTCGACTAATTTAAGTGATAAATGCATAGGTAAAGAAAGCAACGGTAAAAAAGTTTGGAGCTGGACTAATGTAATTTGAAAGAAACTAAAGCTAGATATATCTTTGAATATAAAAACGTGTTCGAAAAGAGAAAAACAGCTAATCAAAATCAAACATCGACTTATCAGACAAATTGTTATGAATTAAATGAAAAAATACTACAAAGTATCTTTATATATCAAAAGACCCATATCCCCAAATAAATATATGTATGACAACTTGTCTTTTCATTCTTATTATTCCATGTGAATCCAGCCGATTCCAGGTCAGATTGAAGCAAAATTATCGAATGGTTTAATTTGTGGTCATGCCTACAGTATCACGGGCCTCACTACGGTAAGGAATTTTTATATCTCATCATTAAAAGCTTAATAAGTGAATATTAATCCAACATTTTCTCATATTTATTGAAAAATAAACTAGTAAATACTGGTAAATAAACATATTAAAATATATATGTTAATAAACATATTAAAATATATATGTTAATAAACATATTAAAATATATATGTTAATAAACATATTAAAGAATATATGTAAATACACATATTGAAAATATATATATATAAATGAACATATTGAAATATATATGTAAATAAACATATTAAAATATATATGTATATATATATGCAGGCAGGTTCATGGAAAAACTGAACCAGAGCTTCATTGACAAGGAGGCCTAACTACAATGGCTTAAAAGTGACAAATTTCCATTTGATGAAGAACGATTAATTATAACTGCACAAGACTAAGGCTTACTCACTTAGGATTTTAAAAAATAGCTGGTCTACAAAAAACCGACCAATGCAAATTCTGTCACTCAGCTGTTGAAAGCCCAAGCCACCAAATGTCTGGATGCAAGATCTTTCTAGCCGATGGTCATTACACTGCTCGCCACAACAAAGTATGTAGATACTTACATTGGAAGATCTGTGGAGAGATGCAACTAGATAGGTCGTCGAACATCTGGGAACATGAACCACCACCGATAACATCAAATGGAAAAGTGACAGTGTTCTACGACAAAGACATACAGGCAGGCAGATACATAAAAGACAAGGCCATTAAGCCAGATATAGTAATATGGAACAAGCCTGAAAGGATTGCACTCATTATCGACGTCACAGTTCCAAACGACTTTGGCCTTAATAGAGCAGAACGGGAAAAGATAACAAAATATCAGGACCTAAAAAATGATCTAAAAACAACATGGTCTCTGAAAGAAATAAACATTATACCAGTTGTGACCGGAACAACTGGCCTAAAAAAAAAAGAACCTTCAAAAATACTTAGAAGCAATCCCTGGAAAACCAAGCTGTAAGGAAATACAGATAACAGCAATAAAGGGAACAGTGTCTATTCTTAAAAGAGTCCTCGGATATAAATTTAAATTATAATAGAATAAAGTGTTAGCCCCAGGAAGGAGCGCCTTGATATCTTCAAACTAACAAAAGTAAAATAAAAAAAAGAAAATACACATAGAAGAACTATATGTGAATAAATATATTAAAAATATATGTGAATAAACATATCAAAAATGTATGTAAATAAACATATTTAAAATATATGTAAATAAAAATATTAAATATATATGTAAATAAACATATTAAAATATATGTAAATAAACATATTAACAATATATGTGAATAAACATATTAAAAATGTATGTAAATAAACATATTAAAATATATGTCAATAAACATATTAAAAATGTATGTAAATAAACATATTAAAATATATGTCAATAAACATATTAAAAATATATGTAAATAAACATATCAAAAATATATGTAAATAAAACTATTAAAAATATATGTAAATAAACATATTATAAAATATATGTAAATAAACTTATTAGAAATATATGTAAATAAACATATTAAAAATATATGTAAATAAACATATTAAAAATATATGTGAATAAACATATTAAAAATGTATGTAAATAAACATATTAAAAATATATGTGAATAAACATATTAAAAATATATGTAAATAAACATATCAAAAATATATGTAAATAAAACTATTAAAAATATATGTACATAAACATATTAAAAATATATGTAAATAAACATATTAAAAATATATGTAAATAAACATATTAAAAATATATGTACATAAACATATTAAAAATATATGTGAATAAACATATTAAAAATGTATGTAAATAAACATATTAAAAATATATGTAAATAAACATATTAAAAATGTATGTAAATAAACATATTAAAAATATATGTAAATAAACATATTAAAAATATATGTAAATAAACATATTAAAAATATATGTAAATAAACATATTAAAAATGCATGTAAATAAACATATCAAAAATATATGTAAATAAACATATTAAAAATATATGTAAATAAACAGAGTAAAATATATGTAAATAATCATATTAAAAAAATATGTAAATAAAAATTAAAAATATATGTAAATAAACATATTAAAAATATATATAAAAAACATATTAAAAATGTATGTAAATAAACCTATTAAAAATATATGCAAATAAACATATTAAAAAATATACGTAAATAAACATATTAAAAAATATATGTAAATAAACATATTCAAAAATATGCGTAAATAAACATATTAAAAATTTATGTAAATAAACATATTAAATATATATGTAAATAAACATAATAAAAATATATATAAATAAACATATTAAACATATATGTAAATAAACATATTAAAATGTATGTAAATAAGCATATTAAAAATGGATATAAATAAACATATTAAAAATGTGTGTGAATAAACATATTTTAAAAATATATGTAAATATGAATATTTTTAGAATATTTTTATAAACATTTTTTGTTAAAAAATATATAAATAGATATTTTTTTTTGTTCAGAAATATTTTAATTTGTTATATTTAAAAACGCTTTTTTTTGTCAAAAAATTGTGATAATTTCGTCGAAAACATATTTACATTTTATAAAGAGAATTAAATGAAGGAACTTGTTCATTAAAAAAATATTGGTTTTGCAATAAAGTCGATAGAACGTCTTAGAAAATATTGAAATCTGAATCACATAAATATGTTTGATTATTTTTTTGTTGTTTTAATGAATATTTTTACAGTTGCCGTATGTTGTTTTTTTTTTTATTTTAAAATATGATTGTTTTTAAGTCCAATTTAATTACTGTATCGTTTGGTCATTAGAATAATTTCATAAAACTGTTTTATGTTATAATATTCTTTTAAGAAAAAAATTTTATAAGCTAAGTTTTAATGTAAGTTGCCAAAAACTGACGATATGTTGTCTGCAAATGTTCTTATATAAATTCTTAAGCAGATTGAACAATCAATTCTAAACAATTTACGAGTTATTAAAATTCAAACAAAAAAAAATTTTTAATAGATTTTTAAAAAATTTGTATCTCATGAATAATTTCGAGTTTTTATTTTTTTAACGACGAAATAAATGTTTGCCATTTGAGTTTGTATTAATTATTTTTCTTTTTTAATATGTATAAGTTTTTATAACTAGAAAAACCTAAAAAATAATATTAAGAGCATTAGTTGGTAAAGGTAATTAATGTTAAAAAAAAGTTTTGAGCTGAACTAAGCGTTAATTGAAAGAAATTAAAGCAGAATACATTTTATTTATATAAAACAAACATAGTCCAAAAAATATATTAAAAAATAGTTAGTCAGAATCAAATATTGATTTTTCAGATTAATTGCTAAAAATTCAAAAACTCCTACAAGATAGCTTGTATATTAGAAGATTAATATTCCTAATTAAAAAAATATATATTGAAAATTTGTTATTTTTTATATTAATTACTTTCTTTCTTTTTTTCTTTCGTGAAAGTTGGATGCCAGGGTAAGTAGAATCAGTTTTTTTTTTCTTCTCTCAATTTTTTTTTTTTTTTTTTTTACAAGGGTGTCACCACTTAAAACTATATTTCACGTACAAAGTGTTTTAATGCGATAAATCGAAGTTATTCAACTTGAGAAATTTTATTATAAAAAGCTGCAAATTTCAAATCTATAAAAGCTTATTTTAATTGTAAGCAAAATATTTAAGCACATGTAAAAACAAAAATGATTTCAAAAGAGGGGATTTGGAACCGTTGTTTTTTCATAATGCATAATATAATAAATTCCGTAGTATTTTTATCCATAAGGTTATTTCTTCTTTATTGTATTTTTTTGCTTCCCCACCAAAGCAAATTAGGCACAAGGCCGTTTTTTAATGTGGGGTCAAAACTAGCTCCCCTAAAAGTAGGCAAAAAGGGGGCACTCTGGTTACCAAAAATAATAATTGTCCCAGTATAGAGGGTTTCCCCTCCATTGACTAGTACAAATTATCTTAAGTGCAGCATCTGCAGAACAGATGGTATTTATTTGCTCCCTCACCAAGCAAATTAGGCACAAGGCCGATTTTTAATGTGAGGAGTGAAGGGAGGGGGAAGGGAAAAAGGGGACCAGCTCCCGAGAGGTGGGAAATGGGAGCTGGTTAAAGGTCAGGCATGTGGGGTTGCCCCCACATCTGGTCTTTGCTAGTCATAGCTTGCAGTATCTGCCGGAACAGATACTACACTTTGATCCTGGCCCGAAGGCCAAGATGTATTTATTTGCTTCCCCACTGAGCAAATTAGGCACAAGGCCGTTTTTTAATGTGGAGAGAGAGGTGGGGGGAAGGGGACCAGCTCCCGATGGGTGGGAAATGGGAGCTGGATAGTGACAATTGGTATGAAGGGTTGGTGTTTATTTGCTCCCCCACCAAGCAAATTAGGCACAAGGCCGATTTTTAATGTGAGGAGTGAAGGGGAAATGAGGATCAACTCCCCGGGGAGTAGGGGAGCTGGATAGTGACAATTGGTATGAAGGGTTGCCCCTACATTCACCAAGGTCTGATATGTGGGATTGCTCCCACATATGGTCTTTGCTTGCAGTATCTGCCGGAACAGATACTACACTTTGAGATATTAAATTTTTTATTCACAGGAAAAAAATACAATTGGGAAAATGAACAAAAAACTTAGGCACAAGGCCAACTCAAAAAGAAGGGGGGATGGTGAAGTTGGTTGATCCATCACGTCTCTGTTGTAAATCTTAAATGATTTTTCTCTCGGCCAGCATCTTTTATCATGGTTACCCCTTTAAATTTGTATTTATGTGTGTGTGGTGGGAGGGGAGTGCCTACTTAAGCCCAATTTTAAAACATTTTTTATTTATATCAAAAAGTACAAAAAAGATAACAATCTTAATAAAATTTCATTTGTGTCGAGGGACTTGGGGGGGGAAAAAAAAAATAAATAAAACAGACTCTAAATGGAGTGGAGAGGGGTTGTGTCCTAAATAGGGGAGGAAAGAAAAAATTGGCAGTGAGGGCGGGGAGGGGTGTTAGTGTTTGATTTAATTTCCTCCAAACTGGGTTGAATTTCGAGAGGAAGGGCGGGCAAAAGAAAAAATTGTTGTTTTTGGAGGCTGGGGATCTTGAAGGCTTTCTAATAAGGGAAACAAGATTTATTTGGCTGGTTGAGAGGCTGAAGGAAGTAGAATTGGAAAGGGGCTGGGTCCGACAGAAACCCTAGAACCACGCGATCCACACCTAGGCGGGAAACACGTATTCAAATTTGGCCCCTCTTCGTACACACAGACTTGCTAACTGTATCCATCTTTAAAAAGCCACGCGATGCAGCCTTCTTCTGTCACATCTGATCTTTACCCGTAGTTGGTGTTTAAAGAAAGCGATCAGATCCTGATCAGAAAAAGGCAGCACCCACCCGGCCATCTTGTAGTCTCAACGTCCAAATCACCATTCTTGCCACGGCCAGGATTGCGATGTAGACCATTTGTCTCTCCCGGTCCCACGGTGGCCTCACGTTGTCCACTACGTTTGATACAGTAATCAGGCGAGGATGCTCGGGGTCGATGCAAGCCGTCACCTCGCCAACATACGACCAGTACTGGCGGAGTTCGCGGCAATCGAAAAATGCGTGATCAGTTGTTTCTGCGGCCATCGTCCCCTAACGGGGACAGGCAGGCGACTCCAAAAAAACTTATTGTATTGTATATTGTTTAGGGGAAGTGCATTTCGGGCCAATCGCCAGGTCAGAGAGAACTCTAAATTGTTCAGATGACTCGAACCTGGCGGATCTCACTCTGCTGCCAACCCAAATGCACACATAGTGAATCGTCAGCGGCCCCCCTCACTAGATCCCTGTGGAGTTCCTTACGGGTGGCAGTCACAAGGTCGCTGGACACTGGTAGTCGTTTTAGCGCGGCTCGGCACTCTTTCAGGAAGGCTGAATCTCCCCGCGGCCTGTGACGACTTTCAATAGCGGAGTCGAGAATGAGGTCGGGAAAGGCTGCAGTGATCGCGGGGTGCCACGGTTGATCGTCTTGAAGGTAGTGACTAAGGAAGGCCAGCCTCTCGGCGTCTCGATGACACCTCAAGTCCGGCATTCCCAAACCTCCCTCACACGGACGTTGAATACAGACCTGTCTGCTTACCCAGTGTCTTCCTCTGTCCCAAAGGAGCGAGGACAAGAGTTTGATGAGAGCTGTTAGGTGTTGTGCAGGCAGAGGAAGTATGGCCAGTCGGTAAAGGATAAGAGGGAAGACGTATGTGGCACACGCCTCAGCTCTACCCTTTAAGGAAAGTTTCCTAGGAAGCCACGCGTCGACCGCAGCTGCCACCTTTGACCGTACTTCCGACCAATTCTTATCAAGCTGGAGACCCGGTCCGAACCACACGCCGAGGATCCGAATCAGGCCATCCATCCAGCTGAAGGGCGCCGGGAGGTTTGCTTGCCACTCCAGGCGCCCAACCGCAGTCCAACCAACTTGCTGCAGTTTATCTTGGCCCCCATGATTCTTTGGTACTGTGCAAGCGCCTCTGACATGATCTCAATGTCTCTGAAGCCCGACACAAAGACCGTGACATCATCGGTGAATGCAGATACCTTGGCAGCTGAGCCGCCAGGCAGAGCCATTCCGCACAGGGCCGAATTTGTCTCCCCACGTCTCAGCTTGCGGAGCAGAGGCTCCAAGGCCAGGATGTAAAGCAGGGGCGACAGCGGACAACCCTGACGAACCGACCAAGAGATAACAAAGGGTTTCGTACACTTTGATCCCGGCCCGAAGGCCAAGAACAACAGAGAAAAGGCAAGCCTCTTTTCTATTTATTTCTTCTTTATTACTGATTTCTTTTGTTTGTGCATATAAATGAATACGAATATATATGTGTTATAGAATAAAGACAAGAAAAGAAGTCTCATTATTTAAAAGCAACTTTTATTCGTTATCTTCGTTAATAAGAATATAGGAGAGAAACGGGTCATTAGCTGAAAGCATTCTTGTGTAGATATGTTGCAGTGGGTTTAACAACCAGTTATAAAAACCAGTTGACCGTACAACTAAAATATTAAGACACCAAAAAGGCAAAAAGAAAAGAACAGCAAAGCAAAATGAAAATGACAAAAAGGCTAAAAAAGTTAAAAAATGACGAATCGCCCTTTATTTAAGAAAACGAAATAAACAAGAATAGTAAGTTGCTGGGGGCTGCAAGTCGTGCTGGGAGACTGTAGGAAGGTATGACAGGTGCTGGAAGAGTGCAGCAGGCGCTTGAAGACTGTGGAGGGGGGGGGGATGCAGGAGGCGCCGGTAGAGTGTAAGATGATGTGACAGGAGCTGGAGATACCAAGGGCTGGAAGATTGGAGGAGGCACCCAGGGCTGGTAGGCTTCAGGAGGGAGCTGGGGACCGCTGGTTGAAGGGAGGGAGGTTTCAGGAAGCAGACAGGTAGTAGTAGTCGCATGGTAGTAGCTTGTGGATCGCATAAGAATAGTTTGAGAGCCCTGACAAGGGCTGTTTAAACTGCTGCTGGAAACTCCTCGGCTGGTTGGCTCGACTGGGAACGTTACTGTCGCATCTTGGGATACTCCTTCGACACATACCGGTCTCAGAGAGAAAACAAATGAATAGGAAATCTCCACCGAATCGAACACAAACAAACGAATTCCACGTGTAAATTGACTGCGTTTATGCTCGATCCAGTTCGAAATCACAGTCTCTGCTACTTATTTTCATGGAGAAAATGTTGAAATTAGATTTACTTCACCTCAGTTCGACTATTTGCTATCAGGCGGTGTATATAAGATTGTTCCCAAATTAAAAAAAAATGGCCAGCGTAGCAAAATATAAACCACGATGTAAGCGCACCGCACCGTGAGAGATGTGTAGATAAAAAATTAGACAGGCTTGTTAAAGGAGAACAGTGTTCTCTGTTCATGCACGCTTGTATCTATAGTAATCGCGGGAAGAGTTTCTGATGTGGAGATGTAGATTAGACAAGCTGGTTTAATAAGAAGGAAAGAGAAAAATGTCAGTGGATACGTGTTGAAGTTAGTAGTTAAGGACAAAAGATTAGAGAGTCCTACCGGCGTGAAAGTTGTGATGTCCTTTCGTAAACATTACGTTAATAGAAGGGAGATAACCGAATGGTACAGGAGTTACGGCCCCTGGACCATCAAGGTTCTGAATTCTCTATGAGACACGTGTTTTTTTTTCTTTTTTTTTTCTCTCTTCTAATCTACATTCATCTCAGCATGCCGTCTGTGATAATAATCGATATTTAGCTCCAATCTCTCGTCCCCCCCCACCTCGCCAATCTTTCACGACAAACACCTGTCTAGCTAAAAACACTATCAATAAGTTTTCCCATTCTTTATCTGTGCCTAAATCAAAACGTAGATTCCATGAACAAAGTTCTTTCTTAGAAGTGCACGTCTGTAGAACACTCTTCCGTTTGCCTGTTTCCCACCTAACTACAACTTGGATGTCTTCAAGTCCAACATAAACAAATTTCTGATAAACCACCCCCTTAAGTAAGACACTTTATCAAATCTCCATTTGATTACTGTACACGCAATAACCCTGATCCCTGAGTGGCTCCCGGGCCTTAATAAGTGGTGACTACCATGTATAAAAAAAAGAAGCTAATATCGATTACCTATCGGCTAAACATCACAGAAGTCCATGTTTGAAAATAGACATGTTGACTTGTTTGTATTCACGCTAGTCCCGGGCCCAAAAGGGCCATGGCGAGGTTGCGCTCCCACAGAGAGGTGTACTTCAGCAAGAGCCGGGAAGAAAGAAAGAGAGAGAGAGAGAGAGAGAGAGAGAGAGAGAGACTCGGTCACATGACTGGGAGCAAGCTTCTGATTGGATAAGCCAGGAAGAAAGTGGATTCCAAATCTCTAGCTGCAAGAATTTGCTCCTGCTTGTGTTTGTTGCAATCTTCATCTGCTACAGTGCGCTATAGTTTGCGACCGAGAATTCCCTTTATATTAAAAAAAAGGAAAGAAAGAAAATAAAGAAAAATCTTCATGATGTATGTACCTGTGAGGAAATGTAAATATCATATTCCAAAAATCACGTAAACTGATTGAGTAGTTTTATTTTTTTATAAAGAAAATCATGTTTAAACAATTAGGGGGGGTTCGTAGATAATTACAGCATAAATCTCGAATTAATTAGAATTCATTATTGAGATGATAATTATTTATTAATTTTATTTATTGCGGACTATTAACCTCATCTTTTTAAGTTGTTGTTGTTTCACAACATTTCGGCCAACTATTCCTCTGGCCTTCGTCAGGTGATAAGCGCGATGGGATAGGAACTCTGAATCTCCTAACTGCATTCTCAGCAATTACTGCTAAATCATTAAATAATATATATACCATTCGGTACGGGCCTGACCATGGAAGATCAAATAATAAATAAACTTTGATTCATAAGACCAAAAATCCAACATCGCTCGCCCTTCAGGGCCCGTGGCGCAGTGAATAGACATTGAATCTATACGGTTTTAGGTGAGAATTGTCTGAAGATAGCGGTTTCAATCCTACCCAAATCCAGCCAGAGGCTTACATGGCCAAAAATGTGGTGAAACGACAACAACTATGGATGGCAGTAATTGCTGAGAATGCAGTTAGGAGATTTGGAGCTCCTATCCCGTCGCGGTTATCACCTGACAAAGGCCAGAGGAATAGCTTGCTGAAACGTCATGAAACAACAACTAATAAAGATGAGGCTAATAGTTCGCAATGAATAAAAAAAAATCTCGAAATTTGACTGATTGGGTTGTCTTCCTTTGTTTTTATTTATTTATTTTCTTAGATTGTTTTCGAAATGGCTGACAAGACGGCCAACTCTTCAGTTACTCATAAAATTAGATTTTCTTATTTAAAAATAAAACAATGATCAATTTACGTGATTTTTGGAATATGATCCTTTTGTTTCGTCACAGGTACTACATCATACAGATTTTTCTTTATTTTTTCATATTTTAATAGAAAGGAAATTCTGGGCACAAACCGAATTGTATTTTATTTTCATTTTGCTTTCTCAACTCGTATAAAATAATTTTTTTTTCGTCCAAAACTAAAAAAAATAATCCTATCATATTTACAATACTCTTCTATATTGTAGAGTGGACTCAATACTCCCAGTATTAATGGCAAAATCCCCATGGTAAGAGTTCGTAACCCTTGGGGAGAGAGTGAATGGAATGGACCATGGTGTGACAAGTAAGTTCTTCGATAAGGGAGGCAATCAACAAAATTGTCCATAGTCCACAAGTTGTCCCCCTTTTTTTACTTTTATTATTTTTATTTTTTCAGAAATTACATGTATTTTTATTACGATGCTATTTTTATCCCTGTCGATTCATATATTAAGGATATAAATCGTCAGAAATGAAAATAACATCATAATAAAAACACGTTATTTTTGAGACAAAAAAAAAAAAAAAAAAAAAGAAAGGAAAACGATAAAGGGAGATAATTCGTGGACTGTAAACAATTTTGAAGGATTTTGTAATAATTTTTAGTATTTATGAATTTTTAGATTTGGAGATAATTTTTTTATTTTTTTATTTTTGAAGAATTTCATGCGGAACAAGAGAAAACTCTTTAAACCGTTCCTAAAGTTTTTCACAGAATTTCTTCGAAAATGAATGAAATTCATTTTTTTAATGTATCTTTTGTTAAATTGTTAGGTGACCGTACAAAAATAGTAACAAACCCCTCTTTTCATGTTAAGAACGGGTTTCTAAATAATAAGATTATAATTTCAACAGGGTCTGTATTCCTTTTTTGCAATGTTAAATGCTACATTTTTGTATTATTACCAAAATCGAAAATAATTTAACTAATTTTTGTTACTCGGCTTATTATTCAATCTCTTAATTTAGTAATTAATAATAATAATAATAATAATAATAATAATAATAATAATAATAATAATAATAATAATAATAATAATAATAATAATAAAAATATGCTGTCTTATTGTGTTAATTTAGTGATTGCTTTGTCTTTTAGAAATAAGTTAAACGAATAAGTTACACGAAACAACTCTTTGAATTGTCTCCTCTTGTTTCAAGAGGAATTCTTTAAAAATGAAAACGAAAATATATTTCAAACCTAAAATGCATAAAAGCTATTTTTTTTATTTAAAACAAATTTTTATTAACATTTTTTTTTTTTTTTAAATATTTATATTTCTTTTATTTCGTTTTTTTTTTTTTTAATTATTTGGAAATTTTAAATACACTTGTCATACATCTGTACTTGCTTATCAAAAATGATGAAAGGGAGGTTTATATATATATATATATATATATATATATATATATATATATATATATATATATATATATATATATATATATATATAAAGAGGTGAAAGACGAAAAACAAAAAGAAAGGAAATTTGAGTATTTCCCTTTTTCTAGTGTTTCCTAGACTCGCAGTAACAGAAAATGGCTGAAGTACGATGAAGTAAATTAAAGCTCAATGTATATCTATCTATATATCTATAAAAGTGAGAATTTGTGTGTGTGTGCGCGTGTGTGTGTGTATGTGTGTGTGAGAACACTCCTCAACCTATGTACTCAACGAATTTTTGATCTCTAGACTTTAAGTTTGGTATATAGAGTATACAGACATATGGAAAACATTTTAATCGGTTTTCATCCGGAAAAAAGACTGCTAGTTGGTCAAAATTGGCAATATGGTACGTGGAGGTGATTGGATTTTTATCTGTTTCCAGCTGTTTCACGAATGCATATGTGCAGTCATGAAACATGACAGTTTCCGTATGTTAAGTATATGTTGGTTTGAAAACACTATTTAAAGATCATGTCAAGCTGGTCTAATGATTATAATACTTGACTCGCTATCTTTAGACTTTGGTTTCGCTTTCAGCTCAAGTTTTTTTTTTTTTTTTTTTTTACTTACAAGAAGTGCACTGTTTAGAAAAAATATGATACTCATATGCACATGTTTCTGTTTCTTTACGTTTTTCTTACTTCATTTTTTTTTTAAGGATTTTAACGTTACGTTTAATACCGGGCAACGCTGGGGTTGGGCACATCTAGTATTTTATAAAATCACGATTCAGCCATGTATAAACCATTGTTGTCACATCTAGGCACTAACTTCTCCCTCTTGGGCATTGAGTGTTTTTCTATCATCATTGATCTAAGGGGGATAACTCCATTTTACTAAGAGATTCGTCCATTTTATCCTAAGAGAATTTAGGACGCTGAAAGAACACGACTTGGAAGAATTGTAAAAGAAAGAAACTAGTACTTACAAAAAAAATGAATAAATATCAAGTTTGAAAAAAAAACAAAAAAAAAAAAAATTAAAACATTGCAAAAGAAAAAAAAACTGTGATTATTCGTTTTTTAATGTAACAAATTAATTAACACGAAAATAACACAAAAATGTAGGCTTTAACATCACAGAAAAGAAATTGAATGCAACAATAGTTGCAACGAAATTGAAGGTTTTATTAAAGACTAGCAGGGGAGAGGGGTGCCCGGCCTTGTCTTGTCGTAAAAATCGCTTAAATATATTTCTATTCATGCAGATTTCGTATTTATTATTAGAGTCGATTTTCTATTGAATGGTACCTGTTAAAAGTTGGGGGGAAAATGACTTGAGTGTCATCAGCTAGAAACAAAGCTAAAACATCTGGTGCTCCAGCCGTTTTCCCTACTGTTTGAGCTATCGACAGATAGCTAAGAAAGATTTAAAATTAAACCACTTCAAACTATGAATGAATTTGCGCATGTGCAAAAGTAATAGAAATATGTTGCAAGTTGAAATGAACATTTTGCATATCAACTTGCTGACATATTTCTCTACACGTTATTTATTCATCCAAACAAAGATTTTACTCGTTATATACTATACTTTGGTGTATAATTACTATTTATTGTTAATTTCAGTGTTATGTGACCAATAGTTTAAGAGTTTATCGGTTAAATATTTGCACACATACATACATACATACATACATATACGGTTTTATTTATATAGAAACTGTGACGCGATTACTTTTTTTATTTCAACTATTTTTATTAAGAAAAATAAATACTCAGTTTCTTTTTAACATAAAAAAAAGAATGAAAACATTTTTATTCAAAAATGTTAAGGGATTTTAAAAAAATATAATATTAAGCATTACATTAAGAAAAAGTAGTTGCAACTTCCTTTTCTTTTTAGTTTTAGCGTTCTAAATTCTCATATGTAAAAAATATGAACGAATCTTTTAGTAAAATGGAGTTGTCCCCCTTAGATCAATGAAAAGCATCGAACAGGGCGCAAAATAAGAACCTCTAATCTCATAGATCCTGCACTGTCTACCAAGCTCTAGTCTCTGTCCCATCGCTGCAATGTTGCTTCCATGTGTTTGTTTTACATGTACTTTAATGGATGTGCTCCAATTAGCTTCACTAAAATTCTTGACAAGAAAACACTTCTGATCCACCCGACTAGCAACAAAACGCCACCACTTCACTGCAGAGTTCTCGATATGATGGAAAACATTTATGATGGAAAACATTTATTCTAATCACTTCTTTCTTTAGGCGGCTTTCTTTTGGAATTTCCTTCCGACCCTTTGTTTTTCCAAGTGTACCAATGGTGCAGAAATTTAAATGTAATATGAACAAGCATCTTGCTGCACAACTACCCACTAATAAATCTGGACTATATCACAGAAGGAAGACTTGGTGTACCTGAAGTATGTGACTGGTGAGCCATGGGCATCATGAACTACAACATGCAAAAAATATTCCATGTCATTCTTTTCTTGCATAGTTTTGAAAATAAATACAAATTAAACTTTGAGCCAGTTAAAAATAGGCAAACGTTATAGACCGTTGAGACACTCTTAGTTCATTGCAGTTTGTCATAAGAAATGTCCACACAAAATTTCAGCCAGATCAGCCCAGTAGTTTCCAAGAAAACTTCTAGAGTAAATGTGGTATTGTGGTGATTAATTCCTAGTTATCCCTAACTGTGCATTGAATGGATACCATAATACTTAATCGTTACATTTTATCATAAGAAATGTCCACACAAAATTTCAGCCGGATCAGCCCATTAGTTTCCAAGAAAACTTCTAGAGTAAATGTGGTATTGTGGTGATTAATTCCTATTAATCCCTAACTGTGCATTGAATGGATACCATAATACTTAATCGTTACATTTTATCATAAGAAATGTCCACACAAAATTTCAGCCAGATCGGACCAGTAGTTTCTGATAAATGTGAAACTGACAGCCAGAAAGACAGACAAAGAGAAATTTAGAAGATACAGTTGAATCTTGCGGATTTTATTAATAACCGTC